>NC_048583.1:1287649-1515149 GCF_013265735.2 Oncorhynchus mykiss | reverse complement strand
TGGGTTTGGTAGTAGGTGCCAGACTCACCGGTTTGTGTCAAGAACTGCAGCGCTGCTGGGTTGTTCACTCTCAACAGTTTTCTCGAATGTACCAAGAATGGTCCACCACCCAAAGGACATCCAGACAACTTGACACAGCTGTGGGAAGCCTTGGAGTCAACATGGGCCAGCATCCTTATTGAACGCTTACAACACCTTGTAGAGTCCGTTCTGAGGGTGAAAGGGAATGGGGAGTGTCTTACAACACCTTGTAGAGTCCATGTTCTGAGGAACTGAGGCTGTTCTGAGGGTGAAAGGGAGTGGGGAGCGTCTTACAACACCTTGTAGAGTCCATGTTCTGAGGAACTGAGGCTGTTCTGAGGGTGAAAGGGAGTGGGGAGCGTCTTACAACACCTTGTAGAGTCCATGCCCCGACCAATTGAGACTTTTCTAAGAGCAAAGGGGGGGTTCAACTCAATATTAGGAAGGTGTTCCAAATGTTTTGTACAGTCAGTGTATATTTTATATAGTCATTATTTGTATCCATAGAGGCAGTGAGAGAACAACTGCAACTGATGCTAGTGAAGTGCATTCAACACGACCTTAAAGCATCTGAATGGGCCTCCTGCAATGTTACAGACAGAATCCTCTGTAATGGGCCTCCTGCAATGTTACAGACAGAATCCTCTGTAATGGGCCTCCTGCAATGTTACAGACAGAATCCTCTGTAATGGGCCTCCTGCAATGTTACAGACAGAATCCTCTGTAATGGGCCTCCTGCAATGTTACAGACAGAATCATCTGTAATGGGCCTCCTGCAATGTTACAGACAAAATCCTCTGTAATGGGCCTCCTGCAATGTTACAGACAGAATCATCTGTAATGGGCCTCCTGCAATGTTACAGACAGAATCATCTGTAATGGGCCTCCTGCAATGTTACTGTTACGGTGCGTGAATGAGGACCCAAAAGCGAATTAACTTAAACAGAGCTTCTTTAATTACCAAACATAGGTAGGCTCAGACGGACCGGCAGATTCCGACAGGACAAGACAAGGTTACAGCAAACATGACGACAGTCTGGTTCAGGCATGAAACACAACAAACAAGAATCCGACAAGGACAGGAACAAAAACAGAGAGAGATATAGGGGACTAATCAGAGGGAAAAGGGGAACAGGTGGGAGAAGGGGTGACGAGGTAGTCAAGAGGAGACAAGGAACAGCTGGGGGAAAGCGGGGGAGAAAAGGTAACCTAACAACGACCAGCAGAGGGAGACAGGGTGAAGGGAAAGGACAGAGACAAGACACAACATGACAGTACATGACAGTACCCCCCCACTCACCGAGCGCCTCCTGGCGCACTCGAGGAGGAAACCTGGCGGCAACGGAGGAAATCCTCGATCAGCGCACGGTCCAGCACGTCCCGAGAGGGAACCCAACTCCTCTCCTCAGGACCGTACCCCTCCCAATCTACGAGGTACTGGTGACCACGGCCCCGAGGACGCATGTCCAAAATTCTACGGACCCTGTAGATGGGTGCGCCCTCGACAAGGATGGGGGGGGGGGGGGGGGAAGACGAGCGGGGGCGCGAAGGACGGGCTTGATGCAGGAGACATGGAAGACCGGGTGGACGCGACGAAGGTATCGCGGAAGAAGAAGTCGAACTGCGACAGGATTAATGACCCGAGAAATACGGAACGGACCAATGAACCGCGGGGTCAACTTGCGAGAAGCCGTCTTAAGGGGAAGGTTCTGAGTGGAGAGCCAAACTCTCTGACCGCGACAATATCTAGGACTCTTAGTTCTACGCTTATTAGCAGCCCTCACAGTCTGCGTCCTATAACGGCAAAGTGCAGACCTGACCCTCTTCCAGGTGCGCTCGCAACGTTGGACAAAAGCCTGAGCGGAGGGGACGCTGGACTCGGCGAACTGAGATGAGAACAGCGGAGGCTGGTACCCGAGGCTACTCTGAAAAGGAGATAGCCCGGTCGCAGACGAAGGAAGCGAGTTGTGGGCGTATTCTGCCCAGGGGAGCTGTTCTGACCAAGACGCAGGGTTGCGAAAAGAAAGACTGCGTAAGATGCGACCAATAGTCTGATTGGCCCGTTCTGCTTGACCGTTAGACTGGGGGTGAAAGCCGGAAGAGAGACTGACGGAAGCCCCAATCAAACGGCAAAACTCCCTCCAAAATTGAGACGTGAATTGCGGACCTCTGTCCGAAACGACGTCTGACGGAAGGCCATGAATTCTGAAAACATTCTCGATGATGATTTGTGCCGTCTCTTTAGCAGAAGGAAGCTTAGCAAGGGGAATGAAATGAGCCGCCTTAGAGAACCTATCGACAACCGTAAGAATAACAGTCTTCCCCGCTGACGAAGGCAGTCCGGTGACAAAATCTAAGGCGATGTGAGACCACGGTCGAGAGGGAATAGGAAGCGGCCTGAGACGGCCGGCAGGAGGAGAGTTACCGGACTTAGTCTGCGCGCAGACCGAACAAGCAGCCACGAAACGACGCGTGTCATGCTCCCGGGTGGGCCACCAAAAACGCTGGCGAATGGAAGCAAGCGTACCCCGAACGCCAGGGTGGCCGGCTAACTTGGCAGAGTGAGCCCACTGAAGAACGGCCAGACGAGTAGGAACGGGAACGAAAAGAAGGTTCCTAGGACAAGCGCGCGGCGACGGAGTGTGAGTGAGCGCTTGTTTTACCTGCCTCTCAATTCCCCAGACAGTCAACCCGACAACACGCCCCTCAGGGAGAATCCCCTCGGGGTCAGTGGAGGCTACTGAAGAACTGAAGAGACGAGACAAAGCATCAGGCTTGGTGTTCTTAGAGCCCGGACGATAAGAAATCACGAACTCGAAACGAGCGAAAAACAGCGCCCAACGCGCCTGACGCGCATTAAGTCGTTTGGCAGAACGGATGTACTCAAGGTTCCTATGGTCAGTCCAAACGACAAAAGGAACGGTCGCCCCCTCCAACCACTGTCGCCATTCGCCTAGGGCTAACCGGATGGCGAGCAGTTCGCGGTTACCCACATCATAGTTACGTTCCGACGGCGACAGGCGATGAGAAAAATACGCGCATGGGTGGACCTTGTCGTCAGAGAGGGAGCGCTGAGAAAGAATGGCTCCCACGCCCACCTCTGACGCGTCAACCTCGACAACGAACTGTCTAGAGACGTCAGGTGTAACAAGGATAGGAGCGGATGTAAAACGATTCTTGAGGAGATCAAAAGCTCCCTGGGCGGAAACGGACCACTTAAAGCACGTCTTGACAGAAGTAAGGGCTGTGAGAGGAGCTGCCACCTGACCGAAATTACGGATGAAACGACGATAGAAGTTCGCGAAGCCGAGAAAGCGCTGCAGCTCGACGCGTGACTTAGGGACGGGCCAATCAATGACAGCTTGGACCTTAGCGGGATCCATCTTAATGCCATCAGCGGAAATAACAGAACCGAGAAATGTGACGGAGGAGGCATGAAAAGTGCACTTCTCAGCCTTCACAAAAAGACAATTCTCTAAAAGGCGCTGGAGGACACGTCGAACGTGCTGAACATGAATCTGGAGTGACGGTGAAAAAATCAGGATATCGTCAAGGTAAACGAAAACAAAGATGTTCAGCATGTCTCTCAGGACATCATTGACTAATGCCTGAAAGACAGCTGGAGCGTTCGCGAGGCCGAAAGGAAGAACCCGGTATTCAAAGTGCCCTAACGGAGTGTTAAACGCCGTCTTCCACTCGTCCCCCTCCCTGATGCGCACGAGATGGTAAGCGTTACGAAGGTCCAACTTAGTGAAAAACCTGGCTCCCTGCAGGATCTCGAAGGCTGAAGACATAAGAGGAAGCGGATAACGATTCTTCACTGTTATGTCATTCAGCCCTCGATAATCTATGCAGGGGCGCAGAGACCCGTCCTTCTTCTTGACAAAAAAAAACCCCGCTCCGGCGGGAGAGGAGGAGGGGACTATGGTACCGGCGTCAAGAGCTACAGACAAATAATCTTCGAGAGCCTTACGTTCGGGAGCCGACAGAGAGTATAGTCTACCCCGGGGGGGGGTGGTTCCCGGAAGGAGATCAATACTACAATCATACGACCGGTGTGGAGGAAGAGAGGTGGCCCTGGACCGACTGAACACCGTGCGCAGATCGTGATATTCCTCCGGCACCCCTGTCAAATCACCAGGCTCCTCCTGTGAAGAAGAGACAGAGGAAACAGGAGGGATAGCAGACATTAAACATTTCACATGACAAGAGACGTTCCAGGAGAGGATAGAATTACTAGACCAATTAATGGAAGGATTATGACAAACTAGCCAGGGATGGCCCAAAACAACAGGTGTAAAAGGTGAACGAAAAATTAAAAAAGAAATGGTTTCACTATGATTACCAGAAACAGTGAGGGTTAAAGGTAGCGTCTCACGCTGAATCCTGGGGAGAGGACTACCATCCAGGGCGAACAAGGCCGTGGGCTCCTTTAACTGTCTGAGAGGAATGTCATGTTCCCGAGCCCAGGTCTCGTCCATAAAACAGCCCTCCGCCCCAGAGTCTATTAAGGCACTGCAGGAAGCTGACGAACCGGTCCAGCGTAGATGGACCGACAAGGTAGTGCAGGATCTTGAAGGAGAGACAGGAGTAGTAGCGCTCACCAGTAGCCCTCCGCTTACTGACGAGCTCTGGCCTTTTACTGGACATGAAGTGACAAAATGACCAGCGGAACCGCAATAGAGACAGAGGCGGTTGGTGATTCTCCGTTCCCTCTCCTTAGTCGAGATGCGGATACCTCCCAGCTGCATGGGCTCAGCACCCGAGCCGGCAGAGGAAGATGGTAGTGATGCGGAGAGGGGGACGACGGAGAGCGCGAGCTCCTTTCCACGAGCTCGGTGACGAAGATCAACCCGTCGCTCAATGCGAATAGCGAGTTCAATCAAGGAATCCACGCTGGAAGGAACCTCCCGGGAGAGAATCTCATCCTTTACCTCTGCGCGGAGACCCTCCAGAAGACGAGCGAGCAAGGCCGGCTCGTTCCAGCCACTGGAGACAGCAAGAGTGCGAAACTCAATAGAGTAGTCTGTTATGGATCGATTGCCTTGACATAGGGAAGACAGGGCCCTGGAAGCCTCCTCCCCAAAAACAGATCGATCAAAAACCCGTATCATCTCCTCCTTAAAGTCCTGATACTGGTTAGTACACTCAGCCCTTGCCTCCCAGATTGCCGTGCCCCACTCACGAGCCCGTCCAATAAGGAGAGATATGACGTAGGCGACACGAGCAGTGCTCCTGGAGTAAGTGTTGGGCTGGAGAGAAAACACAATATCACACTGGGTGAGGAACGAGCGGCATTCAGTGGGCTCCCCAGAGTAACACGGCGGGTTATTGATTCTGGGCTCCGGAGATTCGAAAGCCCTGGAAGTGGCCGGTGGATCGAGGCGGAGATGGTGAACCTGTTCTGTGAGGTTGGAGACTTGGGTGGCCAGGGTCTCAACGGCATGTCGAGCAGCAGACACTTCCTGCTCGTGTCTGTCTAGCATCGCTCCCTGGATCCCGACGGCTGAGTGGAGAGGATCCGAAGTCGCTGGGTCCATTCTTGGTCGGATTCTTCTGTTACGGTGCGTGAATGAGGACCCAAAAGCGAATTAACTTAAACAGAGCTTCTTTAATTACCAAACATAGGTAGGCTCAGACGGACCGGCAGATTCCGACAGGACAAGACAAGGTTACAGCAAACATGACGACAGTCTGGTTCAGGCATGAAACACAACAAACAAGAATCCGACAAGGACAGGAACAAAAACAGAGAGAGATATAGGGGACTAATCAGAGGGAAAAGGGGAACAGGTGGGAGAAGGGGTGACGAGGTAGTCAAGAGGAGACAAGGAACAGCTGGGGGAAAGCGGGGGAGAAAAGGTAACCTAACAACGACCAGCAGAGGGAGACAGGGTGAAGGGAAAGGACAGAGACAAGACACAACATGACAGTACATGACAGTTACAGCCAGAATCATCTGTAATGGGCCTCCTGCAATGTTACAGACAGAATCATCTGTAATGGGCCTCCTGCAATGTTACAGACAGAATCATCTGTAAGGGCAGTTTATACATGTCCTGGCAGTTTCAGTTCTGACTCACAGGCTATTGGCCGGAGTTAGACGTTCATGATGAATGTAAACAGGTTTCAATTGGCCAGCGAACTACAGATTCATAGCGAATTTCAACACATCTTGATACAACTATACTACAGCAAAAACTACGGTCAGAGGAAAAGTGGTGAATCTTTGTGGATATCAAGTTTTGACATTCCTGCGTGAAGACATCTGGTGATCTGGGAGAAGGTCTGGCTGGTAGGTAAGTGAGAGTACCACCATCTGGCTGGCTCCATAGGATACCACACGACACACACCAACTCAGACACACACACACACAACTAATGGAGGTGCCCCATGATTCTTTCCGGTCATCCAACACCAAACATGCACACACACGCGAGCATACGAGCACACACACACGCACGCACGCACGCACGCACGCACGCACGCACACACACACACACACACACACACACACACACACACACACACACACACACACACAGCTGGGCCAGATGGATCATCACAATACCTGGTCTCTGAGGTCTCTCTCTACCTCTGGTGACAGATTTATGTTTGCTCAGGGCCCTGGTCCAGGATCCGGTGACAAGACCCAGACAACCCATACAACACATCTGATATGCTTTAGAACTGACCCATGGTCAGATATTATAACACCCTGTGTTCCCGTCACCCACTCATAGCCACCCATTACACAGATCCCAGAACAGTTTGTGATGAGAACGTCAATAACAAAGCACACCAAGGTCGGAACAGAAATAGGACGGGCTGAAGAGAGACACATGGACATATCTATGTTCCTTCATAGAATTGATAGCAACTTTACAATATAAAATGAATGAATCCTTCAGAAACTCTGCCATACTTCCTGCCCTTAGAAATAGTTTGATTTAAGCCTGTTTCATATTCCTCCATTTAAAAACACAACACCCCCACTTGACAACATGCCAATTACAGATAGATAGAGATATAAAGGGGAGGGAAAGAGAGAGGGTGGGAGAGTTTCCCTTTTTGGTCTGTTTGTCACTGATTTCTACTATATCATCTTTCTTTTATGAATTGAGGGGTAGATTGAGAGGCTGGTCTGTGTGTGCGCCACTATTTGACCACGGGGGGCTGCATACTATCCCTTGTGTATAACAGATAAGCAGTCACGCGCGAAATACAGTATGACCAGTAGGAATCAGATAAAAGACATTCACAGCCGAAATACGCTACCACCAAGCTCGCTTTTTATATCACACAGAAGGCTTTCTTCTCCCAAGCGCCACTAGAAAAAATGTCAGCAGACAAGCAAAGGGAACTTGAGTTTGGTAGTCATGGCAAACAAATTGGAAGCACTGTAAGACCAAGGCAAAAAACGAATTTGACAAACAACACAATTTATGCTCAGATACATGTATAATTCAACAGTGTGAATAATCAAACTTTGTTGTCTGTGTGTGCGTATACCAGGCTATTGAAACGTCTGAACAGACATATATAGGCCAACAGACTATGGCTCACTTGCCTAGTTTAAACCTGCGAATAGAACGCAGGCCATGGTCGAATAAACTGTGCGCGTTTATCTTGGAAGTCGGCGTAGGAGCAGTGGAGACTGGAAGAGACTGCTTATCTGACAGCCTGCAGCTAAGCGCAACACTCATTTCAGCACAGGGGAGTTCCTTACAGAGCCGATGAGACCAATGTCAAACAACTTTTCTTTGCAAAAGGAGAAAAAATAACAATCCCTTCTAAAATGGTTAAATACAAATTTAATTCAAATCATGGAAAAGTGAGAACAGATCAATCACAATCAAAAACATTTTCCAAGTAGGTTTTCTCTGCTCAAAAGCATGGAAATCCCTATTTATTTAAACATTCTGAATAGTAAAACATTAGAGTAAACAAATTCATTGACTTACGAGTTAAAATCATGTTTATTTCTCTACACGGAGACTTCCTCGGGATAAAACCAAATACTCCCGCTGCGCCCAGGCTGGCGAGTCCGCTCAGGTTTACTCCAATGTTAGGGCGAAGCTCGCATATTTTCTGCTTTCCAGCGTAGTTCAACCCAAAACCTCCGCACGAAACAGTGTCTATAGACTCAAACTCTAGACACAATTAGCCCCAAAAGGTCGCTGAACAATACATAATACAGTAATTCCATGGTTATATTGTCGTTTGGCTGAACAGGACGCAATAAAATTCCTCCTCGATCTTATGAAATGACTTCCCTACTGAAACTTCCTATGGGGACCCAAGCGCGAATGTGAATGAACTAGTGTGTGAATAAGATTTTAGGAATGGACAAACGTGGCTCCACCTCTCCGCTCCGGTCTAGGCTACCCTGCCTGCCCACCTGATGATTATCGAGCGGAGCACAGAGGACCCGCTCTACAGCGCTACATACCGTACCGCAGCGGTGGTATAAACACCGTATAAAAAAAACTCGAAATATTGTGAGATTTTACACGTAAGGACTTTGTATATTTTTTCTCTCACTTGCATGTTGTGCGTAAAATGTGGCATAAATCGAATGCAGTCCAGCAGGTGTGAACAACGTCAATATTACAAAGTACCCATTTTTTTACATTCGTATTTTTCTCTTGCAAGTGCTGGTGACCTATACTTTACTTTACTTCCAACTTTAAGTTTATTTTTAATCGAGTACATTTGGTTACGTTGCTTGCTTATAACGTTGGTATTGACTGTTCAGTGCTCAGTACCTCTCCCGCTCCGCCTTGCTGCAGCCCAACTGCGCCGCCGCTCAGAAGAGAAACTGTAATTCAGTAGGCGGCCTTTAGCACATCATTAGAGAATACATTCATGGCAGAACCTGGACAATTGCGTGACGCGCCATTGTGGACGGCAACGTTGAATAATTCAGAAGAAACCGTTGCGGTATGCTAATACGGTAGCCTACTTCGGCCAACCCCTACAAACACATCCCTGGGGTCGGGCGAGCAGTGCACGTACACCACGCACAGGTTAGAACCGCAACGACACGTTTATGATCAAAAGTCACGAGACCGGCCTTTCCAAAGATCAAACAAACACTTTTACCACCCCATTCAATAATACAAGTAACACCGAACTGGCTATCCAATCTGTGCGCCTCCAAACCTACTTAGACATATATATTGTATGCTAACATGAAGTACCACATGTTGTCTTATTGTGGATTGATTCTGTCATATAGTGTATTTTATAGGTAGGGAATAGCCGGGAATGTTTCTAAAAGGTCCATGACAATTGGCATATTGCAAAAATGACAGGGTCGCTCTATGATGACCACACCATTCCACGTCGGGGAGTGTTGACGTTCACATCTCCCAGATATTTTCCAGACTTTAATAGGCTTTTGTAGGAGGGCATTGCTCATTAACCTACTAATTTCTACATGCATGCATGCACAACACACGTCAGGTTTTGTAGTGCTCTCTTGCTCTCTCTCAATTCAAGGGCTTTATTTGCATTATGTTAACATTACCAAAGCAAGTGAAGTAGATAATAAACAAGTGAAATGAACAATCAATAAAAATGTATAATAAACATTAAACTCACAAAAGTTTCAAAACAATAGAGACATTTCAAATGTCATATTAATATGTACAGTGTTGTAATAATGTGCAAATTGTTAAAGTGCAAAAGGGAAAATAAATAAACATAAATATGAGTTGTATTTACAATGGTGTTTGTTCTTCACTGGTTGCCCTTTTCTTGTGCCAACAGGTCACACATCTTGCTGCTGTGATGGCACACTGTGGTATTTCACCCAGTAGATATGGGAGTTTATCAAAATTGGATTTGTTTTCAAATTCTTTGTGGGTCTGTGTAATATGGGGGAAATGTGTCTCTAATATGGCCATACATTTGGCAGGAGGTTAGGAAGTGCAGCTCAGTTTCCACCCACATTTTTTTTTTCTCTCTCTCTCTCTCTCTCTCTCTCTCTCTCTCTCTCTCTCTCTCTCTCTCTCTCTCTCTCTCTCTCTTTTCCCCCTCTCTCTCGACCTCAAAACATTCTCCAACCACCTCAGCCCTCCCACCCACTAAATCATGTCATCAGCTCCGTCATTGGCTCCGGACAACACTGTGTTATTGCCGTGGTAACGCACATCCAGTTGGTGGGTCCCCAGAGAAAGCAGAAAGAGACAAATGCCTTCCATCCCCATCACACTCTATGTGGGAAGAGAGTTCATGTAACGTTCCAGTTTAATGAGGGGGAAAGAGATGACGAGGAAAATCCTCTGTTTAAACCAAGTGTGGTTGGATTACCATAGCTGGGGCTGCTAAATGGCCAGTCATAAGTGACTCATGATCTCCCTCTAACCTCTACTGGGAAGAGAACACCCTGAGGTAATACTGAGAGAACTCTAACCTCTACTGGGAAGAGAACACTCTGATGTAATACTGAGATAACTCTAACCTCTAATGGGATGAGAACACCAATAGTAGTGAAGGCCAAATTCATTATTTTATCAAATAATTGTACTAAAAAAATGTATACCTTAAAGGGGCCCTGAAATTCAAAATCAAATAGCTAAATGATCCATGGTAACACCATCTTAAAACAATTCCATATGTTAGCTTAGTACCCCACCCTTAATGGCTTAGAATTTTAGAGGTTTTTAACTCTGATTGGTCAAGTTAAGGGTTCAGGTTTGGGATAGGAAACCTTTGGCACAAGAGGCAGATCCTTATGCCCATCTGCCATCCCAGCCCACAATGCCCTGCCAAAACACAAACCTACTTGAAGCTAATATCACTCTCTGTTGCCAGCGTCCTCAGACATGGATGGACATTGAATACTGACTTGTATCATGGGTGACCTGGCTCCATAAAGCTGGCTCCATAAAGCTGGTTCCATAAAGCTGGCTCCATAAAGCTGGCTCCATAAAGCTGGTTCCATAAAGCTGGCTCCATAAAGCTGGCTCCATAAAGCTGGTTCCATAAAGCTGGCTCCATAAAGCTGGCTCCATAAAGCTGGTTCCATAAAGCTGGCTCCATAAAGCTGGCTCCATAAAGCTGGTTCCATAAAGCTGGCTCCATAAAGCTGGCTCCATAAAGCTGGTTCCATAAAGCTGGTTCCATAAAGCTGGTTCCATAAAGCTGGCTCCATAAAGCTGGCTCCATAAAGCTGGTTCCATAAAGCTGGCTCCATAAAGCTGGCTCCATAAAGCTGGCTCCATAAAGCTGGTTCCATAAAGCTGGCTCCATAAAGCTGGCTCCATAAAGCTGGCTCCATAAAGCTGGCTCCATAAAGCTGGCTCCATAAAGCTGGCTCCATAAAGCTGGCTCCATTGAGTTGCACGCACACACGCACACACACACAAGCACACACACCTCATCAGTCTACCAACAAGGAGGAAGTAACTGATAAAGCAGCTAACTGCATTTTAAGAGACAGAAATATTGTTGAAGTCAGAAGTTTACATACACCTTACATTTAAACTCAGTATTTCACAATTCCTGACATTTAATCCTAGTAAATATTCCCTGTCTTAGGTAAATTAGGATCACACTTCATTTTACGAAGGTGAAATGTCAGAATAATTGTAGAGAGAATGATTTATTTCAGCTTTAATTTTTTTCATCACATTCCCAGTGGGTCAGAAGTTTACATACACTCAAATAGTATTTAGTAGCATTGCCTTTAAATGGATTAACTTGGGTCAAATGCTTCCCACAATAAGTTGGGTGAATTTTGGCCCATTCCCCCTGATAGAGCTGGTGTAATTGAGTCAGGTTTGTAGGCCTCCTTGCTCACACACACTTTTTCAGTTCTGCCCACAAATTTTCTATAGGAATGAGGTCAGGGCTTTGTGATGGCCACTCCAATACCTTGACTTGGTTGTCCTTAAGCCTTTTTGCCACAACTTTGGAAGTATGCTTGGGGTCATTGTCCATTTGGAGGACCCATTTGAGACCAAGCTTTAACTTCCTGACTGATGTCTTGAGACGTTGCTTCAATATATCCACATACTTTTTTCCCCTCATGATGCCATCTATTTTGTGAAATGCATCAGTTCCTCCTGCAGCAAACCCCCCCCACAACATGATGCTTCCACCCCCATGCTTCACGGTTGGGATGGTGTTCCTCGGCTTGCAAGCCTCCCCCCTTTTCCTCCAAACATAACAATGGTCATTATGGCCAAACAGTTCTATTTTTCTTTCATCAGACCAGAGGACATTTCTTCAAAAAGTACAATCTTTGTCCCCATGTGCAGTTGGAAACCGTAGTCTGGCTTTTTATGGCGGTTTTGAAGCAGTGGCTTCTTCCTTGCTGAGTGGCCTTTCAGGTTATGTCGATATAGGACTCGTTTTACTGTGGATATAGATACTTTTTACCTGTCTCCTCCAGCATCTTCACAAGGTCCTTTGCTGTTGTTCTGTGATTGACTTGCACTTGTCGCACCAAAGTGCGTTCATCTCTAGGAGACAGAACGCGTCTCCTTCCTGAGTGGTATGACGGCTACGTGGTCCCATGGTGTTTATACTTGCATACTATTGTTTCTACAGATGAACGAGGTACCTTCAGGCGTTTGGAAATTGCTCCCAAGGTTGAACCAGACTTGTGGAGGTCTACTTGCGGAGATCTTGGCTGATTTCTTTTGATTTTCTCATGATATCATGCAAAGAGGCACTGAGTTTGAAGGTAGGCCTTGAAATACATCTACAGGTACACCTCCAATTGACTCAAATGATGTATCAGAAGCGTCTAAAGCCATGACATCATTTTCTGGAATTTTCCAAACTGTTTAAAGGCACATTCAACTTAGTGTATGTAAACTTCTGACCCACTGTAATTGTGATACAGTGAATTATAAGTGAAATAATCTGTCTGTAAAAAATTGTTGGACAAATGACTTGTGTCATGCCAAAACTATAGTTTGTTAACAAGAAATGTGTGGAGGGGTTGACAAACGAGTTTTAATGACTCCAACCTAAGTGTATTTACACTTCTGACTTTAACCTTATTCCAAATTCACACAATGCAGATATGCTGACCAGGATTCAAATGACGTCATATTTCAGATTGTGTGTGTGTGTTTGTGTGTTTGTGTTGAGGGGTTTCAGAGATACAGACAGATGGGATGTTTTTGTGTGTGTGTGTGTCACTGACAGATGTCCCCTCTGATAGTTACTGGTTGCTGATGGATCGGAGCAGAAAGAGGATTTGACAGTTGTAGTGAAAACAGGAACCTCTAGAAATAGACAGGCCCTGGGCCGAGGGTCCTGGCTCTGGAGACATAGATTAGAAGAGAACACACACACACACACACACACACACACACACACACACACACACACACACACACACACACACACACACACACACACACACACACACACACACACACACACACACACACACACACACACACACACACACACACACAATGTGAGGAAGTGCCTCTGTCTTTGTTCTCTGTCCTCATCACAACACAGGGAGAGCGATGAGGTTGACTACTTAGCTGCTGAACACACATTTCTAAGGCCAGGTTTAGCCAGCAGTAATCATCTGGTTAATAGTCATTCCTAAGGCCAGGTTTAACCAGAAGTCCGTTTGTGAGATAAAGGGGTGAAAGAATAGTTTGTGTGAGACAGAGAGAGCTCTAGGGAGTTGCCGTGTGATGATACCTCCTGCTCTAACCTTGTTGTGTTACTGTAAACATAATCTCGGTTACCCAGAGGTAAAATTCTCAGGAATTTCACTTCCCGTTTACACATGGATCTGTCCAAGAGAGATTACTGTAAACCACACGCACACACACACACACACACACACACACACACACACACACACACACACACACACACACACACACACACACACACACACACACACACACACACACACACACACACACACACACACACACACACACACACACACACACCTGCATCTAGATAAGCATCTCTGAACTGTTGAGAAAAGATATATAACGGGGAATTTGAAGAGGCACTCCAGGACTCATGTTTGTACATTTCCTGTGTGTGTATGTGTCTTTGTGTGTGTGTGTGTGTGTGTGTGCGTGTGTGTGCGTGTGTGTGTGTGTGTGTGTGTGTGTGTGTGTGTTGTCCTGTATATACTGGGATAAGCAGAGACAGAAGAGGTGCTGAACCAGCTTGTTTCTAGGCACCTTGTGACCTTGTGGACTATTTAATGCATAAATGACTGTATTTAGGCTGTACTCAGGACAGTTCAGATCACTCCAATATGGACGTGATTTACTTGTCACTAAAGAACTCCATGAGTTCTGGCGTTCTAATGAAGTGCCACCCTTTCCTATGACTCTTCTGACCTAAATATGCCCTCGTCCCAAACGGCACCCTATTCCCTGTACGGCACACTATGTTTAACCAGCCCTGGGGGTGCCATTTAGGCTCTGGTCAAAAGAAATGCACTAAATAGGGACTAGGGTGTCATTTGGGGCGTAACCTATGTGTTTCAATGGCATGTTTTATCAGCGAGTTCTAGACTTAGTTACAGCTTTATACTCACTGTTGAATCTGTTACAAATGACCCATTTGGAGCCGACTCCACTGCACCTTAGAGACAGTTGTACGCCTGCTGTTTGTGTTCTGCTGACTGTAAATCGTTTCTTCTGTGCTCCACTGACATCTAAAAGGAGTGAAATAATCACACTGTTTTCCTCTCAAAGCAGTACCATGTGTGGCCCTGGTCTGGCACAGCCCAACGGTGAGAGGAGGTATTCTTAGACAGCGCTAATGTGTAAATGCTAAAGCAAACAGTCTGCTAGTTACACAGTCCATACACCCACACAAGCATGCACACACACATACACATGTACGAACACACACACACACACACACACACACACACACACACACACACACACACACACACACACACACACACACACACACACACACACACACACACACACACACACACACACACACACACACACACATATCATATATGTCTCCAGGTTTTGTCACGTTGCTATGCGCAGTGATGGCGTGGGGTAAATGGGCCTCTCGCGGTTCAGAACACGGACATCACATTCCCCAGCATCGACACGCAGCCTCACACACGTCTCCCCGTCCTTTTCTTTCTGCCCTCGCATTCCTTCCTGGTGAAAAGGAAAACAGAAAGGTCCGTAGTGTCGTGGTGGATGACGGGGGAGGTTCAAGCGGTGAACTTTAGACCCGTGCGGCTCACTGTTCAGGGATCACTGACACTCAGAAAACTGATAAGAAACCAGGGGAAAACTCCTACTGTGTATTGTGTGAAATACCACATGGACATAAAGGACTCGTTTGACAGTCACAGTTTAAACCAAGCCATGGACTAAACAAAACACTTTGTTAATGAGGATTCTACTGAGAACGTTTATAGAAACACAGGACTAGAATCTAGGTTCGGGAAAACAGCCCTTGGAGATTAAAATGATGGTGGTTGGGATGTAAATACTACTGTAGGGTGTTAGAAAGGGTTTTACCTGGAACCAAAAGGGTTCTACCTGGAACCACAAAGGGTTCTTCAAAGGGTTCTCCTATGAGGACAGCCGAATAACCCTTTTATGTTCTACATAGCACATTTTATGTTCTACATAGCACATTTTATGTTCTACATAGCACATGTTATGTTCTACATAGCACATTTTATGTTCTACATAGCACATCTTATGTTCTACATAGCACATTTTATGTTCTACATAGCACATCTTATGTTCTACATAGCACATCTTATGTTCTACATAGCACATCTTATGTTCTACATAGCACATTTTTTTCTAAGAGTGTTATGGAAGTCCTTGAAATATCCTCTGATCAAGCCGTCGACACACACACACACACACACACACACACACACACACACCGGGGGCCTCCAGATCATAGCTCATATCTTTCTCATTAGTCATGCGTGGACGATGGAGATTAGGGATGGTTAGCTTTAGAGAGGGAAAGAGGGAGAGGGGGAGTCAAAAGAGAAGAGAGAGGAATGGGGGAGAGAGAAAGAAGTGATGGAGATTAGGGATGGTTAGCTTTAGAGAGGGAAAGAGGGAGAGGGGGAGTCAAAAGAGAAGAGAGAGGAGTGGGGGGAGAGAGAAAGAAATGATAGTATACAAGGAAAAAGGGGAAAGAGAATGGGAGTGTAAGATGGACAGCGATAACGTGGAGAGAGAGGAAGAGAGAGATTATGTGTCAGAGGAAGGGTGGTGTGATATGGAGAGATAAGGAAATCACCAGTTGAATCAACATTGTTTCCACGTCATTTCAACGAAATGACGTTGAACCAATGTGGAACAGACGTTGAATTGATGTCTGTGCCCAGTGGGTGGAGAAGGGGTGAGAGGAAAAGCTTTGTCTCATTTCAGGTTCATATCTGGATCATCTGGGTTCTGAGTCTGACACTCAGTCTGAACTACAGATGCCTTCCTCGTCAAATACATCACGATAACGTAATGTTTACATGATTTATAAGTTATACGTAACATTTGATGTTACATACCCACTTTATTCTACATTAGTGAAGATAGAAATGAATCCAAGTTTAATAATAACAGCCATTTTGAATATTACTTTTACACGGTTCATTTGCAGAAGTGGTACGCAGAGGCAACTTTTATTAATAGAACTAACAGAATCCCAACAGGCCCAACGAGTCTTTGAGGTTGATGCTCAAAGCATTAAAGTCTAGTCAGGAAACCACCTGAATAGTTTCAGTTGATGAATAAAACCGATAAACCAAACAAAATGGCTGCGAAATGAATTCAGTGGACTATTTTCCGCCTCTGTCGTAATGCTCTGAAAATCCCAGAGCTGTTATGTGGTTCACTGTGAGGCATAATTACGAGGGTTTTATACATATTAACCCCTCCTTCGCTTTCTGTGCCAGGAGCGATTGGGGTCTCATCATGATGTCATCAATCGGAGACATAATACCGATGTAGGGTCTTAATTTGATCACCCTGTTGTTGCACAGCAGTTAATGCAAACTTGTAGTGCATTTGAGGTTTAAAAAGGCTTCAAAAGTTTACAATTTCTACATAAAAATGTCTGATTTGATTTGCCATTCAAAAATGTCCATTAACTATAATCCACACAATAATTCACATTTCCTGTTGTTGCAGGATTATTTCCTGTTGTGAAAAACTGGCTCAAATTAAGATCCTACGTTTATATATGCCTAGTTGTACACCTTTCGTTGACTCACAAAAACATTTGATTGTGTATTTTCAGTCACATGATCACTCTTTAAGTTATTAGATGCGTACCAAAGCATCTTTTAGTCCCAGTGGTGTTAAAAACTCTCAACATTCAAATGCAGCTGTTTTACATCTCACTTTACCATCGGATTCCATAAATCATTCATGAACGACACTCAGGGTACGTGCACAACTAAATCCCATAGGCACATGTAAGCAGGAAATAGTGATGACATACAGAGCTGTTGATGTGTGGCGTTGAACATGTGTGTGTGCTGTGTGTGTGTGTGTGTGTGTCGAACATGTGCTGAGCTCCTTTCAGTGTTATTAAATCACAAAGAGAGGCCTGGGTGATGAATAGCTGTGCAGGCTAAATTGCGGAACGCTAAGGTACAGATGAGGCCCCTGAGTTGAGAGCACAGTGTGTGGAACAGTACGCTTACGAGATTAGAGAGAGAGAGAGTGGAACAGTATGCCTACGAGATTAGAGAGAGAGAGTGTGTGTGGAACAGTATGCTTACGAGATTAGAGAGAGAGAGTGTGTGTGGAACAGTATGCTTACGAGATTAGAGAGAGAGAGAGTGGAACAGTATGCCTACGAGATTAGAGAGAGAGAGTGTGTGGAACAGTATGTTTACGAGATTAGAGAGAGAGAGTGTGTGTGGAACAGTATGCTTACGAGATTAGAGAGAGAGAGAGTGGAACAGTATGCCTACGAGATTAGAGAGAGAGAGTGTGTGGAACAGTATGTTTACGAGATTAGAGAGAGAGAGTGTGGAACAGTATGCTTACGAGATTAGAGAGAGAGAGAGTGTGGAACAGTATGTTTACGAGATTAGAGAGAGAGAGAGTGTGTGGAACAGTATGCCTACGAGATTAGAGAGAGAGAGAGTGTGGAACAGTATGTTTACGAGATTAGAGAGAGAGAGTGTGTGGAACAGTATGCTTACGAGATTAGAGAGAGAGAGAGTGTGGAACAGTATGTTTACGAGATTAGAGAGAGAGAGTGTGTGGAACAGTATGCTTACGAGATTAGAGAGAGAGAGTGTGGAACAGTATGTTTACGAGATTAGAGAGAGAGAGTGTGTGGAACAGTATGCTTACGAGATTAGAGAGAGAGAGTGTGTGGAACAGTATGCTTACGAGATTAGAGAGAGAGAGTGTGTGGAACAGTATGCTTACGAGATTAGAGAGAGAGAGAGTGTGGAACAGTATGTTTACGAGATTAGAGAGAGAGAGTGTGTGGAACAGTATGCTTACGAGATTAGAGAGAGAGAGTGTGGAACAGTATGTTTACGAGATTACAGTGCCTTGCGAAAGTATTCGGCCCCCTTGAACTTTGCGACCTTTTGCCACATTTCAGGCTTCAAACATAAAGATATAAAACTGTATTTTTTTGTGAAGAATCAACAACAAGTGGGACACAATCATGAAGTGGAACGACATTTATTGGATATTTCAAACTTTTTTAACAAATCAAAAACTGAAAAATTGGGCGTGCAAAATTATTCAGCCCCCTTAAGATAATACTTTGTAGCGTCACCTTTTGCTGTGATTACAGCTGTAAATCGCTTGGGGTATGTCTCTATCAGTTTTGCACATCGAGAGACTGAAATTGTTTCCCATTCCTCCTTGCAAAACAGCTCGAGCTCAGTGAGGTTGGATGGAGAGCATTTGTGAACAGCAGTTTTCAGTTCTTTCCACAGATTCTCGATTGGATTCAGGTCTGGACTTTGACTTGGCCATTCTAACACCTGGATATGTTTATTTTTGAACCATTCCATTGTAGATTTTGCTTTATGTTTTGGATCATTGTCTTGTTGGAAGACAAATCTCCGTCCCAGTCTCAGGTCTTTTGCAGACTCCATCAGGTTTTCTTCCAGAATGGTCCTGTACTTGGCTCCATCCATCTTCCCATCAATTTTAACCATCTTCCCTGTCCCTGCTGAAGAAAAGCAGGCCCAAACCATGATGCTGCCACCACCATGTTTGACAGTGGGGATGGTGTGTTCAGCTGTGTTGCTTTTACGCCAAACATAACGTTTTGCATTGTTGCCAAAAAGTTCAATTTTGGTTTCATCTGACCAGAGCACCTTCTTCCACATGTTTGGTGTGCCTCCCAGGTGGCTTGTGGCAAACTTTAAACGACACTTTTTATGGATATCTTTAAGAAATGTCTTTCTTCTTGCCACTCTTCCATAAAGGCCAGATTTGTGCAATATACGACTGATTGTTGTCCTATGGACAGAGTCTCCCACCTCAGCTGTAGATCTCTGCAGTTCATCCAGAGTGATCATGGGCCTCTTGGCTGCATCTCTGATCAGTCTTCTCCTTGTATGAGCTGAAAGTTTAGAGGGACGGCCAGGTCTTGGTAGATTTGCAGTGGTCTGATACTCCTTCCATTTCAATATTATCGCTTGCACAGTGCTCCTTGGGATGTTTAAAGCTTGGGAAATCTTTTTGTATCCAAATCCGGCTTTAAACTTCTTCACAACAGTATCTCGGACCTGCCTGGTGTGTTCCTTGTTCTTCATGATGCTCTCTGCGCTTTTGACGGACCTCTGAGACTATCACAGTGCAGGTGCATTTATACGGAGACTTGATTACACACAAGTGGATTATATTTATCATCATTAGTCATTTAGGTCAACATTGGATCATTCAGAGATCCTCACTGAACTTCTGGAGAGAGTTTGCTGCACTGAAAGTAAAGGGGCTGAATAATTTTGCACGCCCAATTTTTCAGTTTTTGTTTTGTTAAAAAAGTTTGAAATATCCAATAAATGTCGTTCCACTTCATGATTGTGTCCCACTTGTTGTTGATTCTTCACAAAAAAATACAGTTTTATATCTTTATGTTTGAAGCCTGAAATGTGGCAAAAGGTCGCAAAGTTCAAGGGGGCCGAATACTTTCGCAAGGCACTGTAGAGAGAGAGAGAGTGTGGAACAGTACGCTTACGAGATTAGAGAGAGAGAGTGTGTGGAACAGTATGTTTACGAGATTAGAGAGAGAGAGTGTGGAACAGTATGCCTACGAGATTAGAGAGAGAGAGAGTGTGGAACAGTATGTTTACGAGATTAGTTAGAGAGTGTGTGTGGAACAGTATGCCTACGAGATTATAGAGAGAGAGAGAGAGAGTGTGTCGTACCTGCTCTCCAAGTCCAACAGAAAAGACTGTAGGTATATAAATCTCTGCTTCAAACAGTTCCAGTATAAACACATGGAGACCAAATTCCTTAAAGCCATATGTTCATTCTCTGACTGGTAATAACCTCAGTGCCAAGTGGGAAAGACAGGAAGTTGATGCATTTAGTCTACCCAGTCCTGACATTTGACCCCTTGTGAACTATGACTTGTGCTAGACCATGTGACGGGCCGTACATACTGGCACCTTGGCTGCCACGGCAACATATGGCCGTGAGGTTGTACAGATAAAGAGTAGCCTTTCCACATGTGCATATCTACAGCCAGGACAGAAACAGTTCTCAATTAAGAGAGAGAGAGAGAGAGAGAGAGATGAGAGGAGAGAGAGAGAGAGAGAGAGAGAGATGAGAGAGAGAGATGAGAGGAGAGAGAGAGAGAGGGAGAGAGAGAGAGATGAGAGGAGAGAGAGAGAGAGAGAGAGAGAGAGAGAGAGAGAGAGAGAAAGAAAGATAGAGAGAGAGAGAGAGAGAGAGAGAGATGAGAGGAGAGAGAGAGAGAGAGAGAGAGAGAGATGAGAGGAGAGAGAGAGAGAGAGAGAGAGAGATGAGAGAGAGAGAGAGAGAGAGAGAGAGATGAGAGGAGAGAGAGAGAGAGAGAGAGAGAGAGATGAGAGGGGAGAGGAGAGAGAGAGAGAGAGAGATGAGAGGAGAGAGAGAGAGAGAGAGAGATGAGAGGAGAGAGAGAGAGAGAGAGAGAGAGAGAGAGAGAGAGAGATGAGAGGAGAGAGAGAGAGAGAGATGAGAGGAGAGAGAGAGAGAGAGAGAGAGAGATGAGATGAGAGAGGAGAGAGAGAGAGAGAGAGAGAGAGAGAGATGAGAGGAGAGAGAGAGAGAGAGAGAGAGAGAGAGAGATGAGAGGAGAGAGGAGAGAGAGAGAGAGAGAGAGAGAGAGAGAGAGAGATGAGAGGAGAGAGAGAGAGAGAGAGAGAGAGAGATGAGAGGAGAGAGAGAGAGAGAGAGAGAGAGAGAGAGAGAGAGAGATGAGAGGAGAGAGAGAGAGAGATTGAAATAGTAAAAAATCTATTAATTATTGAAAAATTCCCAATTCTTAACACCCCCCCAAAAACAAAATAACGGTTGAAGAACTTTTCTCTATCCACATGAATTGCAACACCTCATTCTATTGGTTTTACCCCCCCCCCCCCCCTCCCCTCCCCTCCCCTCCCTCCCTTTTGTGTGCAGGTCATTTAATGCCCTTCAACTCCTAATGGATAACTGGGTGGGAGGAGAGATGAATAAGATGACATGTTATTTATTTGAATGCATTAGTCTCTCAGGTCCACAGATGTTTTATTGTTGTTTTACCATCTGCCTCATTTAGGAAACATGTTTCTGTCTTCCTCACCTTTTAGTATTTCATGTTGGAAGCACTCTGAAATGTTTCCCCTGTAAGACGTGCTCTGAGACGTGGTTGTTCTGAGACGGGGTTGTTCTGAGACGGGGTTGTTCTGAGACGAGGTTGTTCTGAGACGGGGTTGTTCTGAGACGGGGTTGTTCTGAGACGGGGTTGTTCTGAGACGGGGTTGTTCTGAGACGGGGTTGTTCTGAGACGGTTATAGACAAAGATGAGGTGAATATGTGTGTGTGTGTGTGTGTGTGTGTGTGTGTGTGTGTGTGTGTGTGTGTGTGTGTGTGTGTGTGTGTGTGTGTGTGTGTGTGTGTGTGTGTGTGTGTGTGCGTGCGTGCGTGAGTGAGTGAGTGAGTGAGTGAGTGAGTGAGTGAGTGAGTGCGTGCGTGCGTGCGTGCGTGCGTGTGTGAGTGAGTGAGTGAGTGCAGGCGTGCATGTGTGTGTGTGTGTGTGTGTGTGCGTGTGTGTGTGTGTGTGTGCGTGCCTACTTGTTTCTCTGTGAGACTTGCTAGGTAGCAGCTCTATGATTCAAATTGATGGCTTTTATTTAATCTGGACGTCTATAAATATTTGTCTTTCTCGATCCGCTGACCCAAATCCTCCGTGCTGCAATCAAAACAATCTGATTCAACAAGGATAAAAATGAAGAAATGGAATGAATGCGTGCGTGTGTGAGTGAGTGAGTGAGTGCAGGCGTGCATGTGTGTGTGTGTGTGTGTGTGTGCGTGTGTGTGTGTGTGTGTGCGTGCCTACTTGTTTCTCTGTGAGACTTGCTAGGTAGCAGCTCTATGATTCAAATTGATGGCTTTTATTTAATCTGGACGTCTATAAATATTTGTCTTTCTCGATCCGCTGACCCAAATCCTCCGTGCTGCAATCAAAACAATCTGATTCAACAAGGATAAAAATGAAGAAATGGAATGAGAAATGGGAATTACGTTAAAGATTGTGCTGCGTTGCAGACCTGGCAGATGTTCCTCAGACAGAAACACTTCATTAGGACATTGGCACCGCACCCCCAGGCTCCTCTCCTTCCTACAAAGAGTTCTAGGTCAGAGGTCATCAGTCCTCCAGGTATAGGACAGCTTTCTGCCTGATTAAAAAATGGACATCAAACAGATTTAAAGGGAAACCTCTGACTTGAAAAAAAAAAAGAGACCGGGTCATTCAGACTTTTAATTGGGATAAGTGAATAACGACATACTTTACAGATATCCCAAAACTATTTCTGACTGTTGTGCAGGGGAGTTTCTTTTTTGTTTAAAACCGTAGATATACTATTGATTGATATAGAATGTATTACTGTAAAGGAGTCCCTCTCGGTACGACCAACCCGAGAGATTTACACTCACGTTCACAACAACATAACACATTCAAGACAACCATGCCAAGTGACAGAATGAGAAGCCGACCTGTCTTCCTGTCAGCGACAGCTAAGTGACAATTGAGTCTTAGATGTCAGGCACAGGAGGTTGGTGGCACCTTAATTAAGGAGGACGGGCTTGTGGTAACGACTGGAGCGGAACAGGTGGAAAGGTTTCAAATACATCAACCACATGGTTTCCATGGTTTCAGGGTGGTTGATGCCAACATGGTTTCCATGGTTTCAGGGTGGTTGATGCCATTTCATTCGTTCAGTTCCAGACATTATTATGAGCCGTCCTCCCCTTGGCAGCTTCCACTGAGTCAGGGGAGGTGACATCGCTATAAAACCTCTAGTCATTTAATTGAATCTCTATGCTTCGAAGAGCGAGTGACTCCATTTAGCAAGGACTGGCATGTGAACAGTCGTAACCTAATAAGTAAGCTGTTATTAACCTGCTATAACCCATTAACCTGACATGACCACTGTCTGTCCCTCTGCAGCCATTCCAAGATGCACAAGCAGCCACCAGTCAACGTGTTTAGCACACATTAACACACACACACACACACACACACACACACACACACACACACACACACACACATTAACACACACACACACACGCGCACACAGGTTTATTGACTCTGGGGCTAATGAACAGCAGTGATGTGTCTGGGGGTGTGGAGGGTCTTAATACAGTCCAGCTGGGGGCAATAAGCTATGACAACAGCTCCATATGATCTCCAGCCCCCCCCCCCCCCCCCTCTCTCTCTCTCAATGAATTTAATTTCAATTAAAGGGGCTTTATTGGCATGGGAACATATGTTAACATTGCCAAAGCAAGTGAAGTAGATAATAAATAAAAGTGAAATAAAAAATAAAAATGAAACATTATACAGTATAATGATAATAAACATTATGTATATATCCAGTGCTGTAACGATGTGCAAATAGTTAAGGTACAAGAGGGAAAATAAAGAAACATAAATATGGGTTGTATTCGCAATGGTGTTTGTTCTTCACTAGTTGCCCTTTTCTTGTGCCAACAGGTCACACATCTTGCTGCTGTGATGGCACACTATGGTGTTTCACCCAGTAGATATGGGAGTTTATCAGAATTGGTTTTGTTTTCCAAATTCTTTGTGGGTCTGTGTAATCTGAGGGAAATATGTGTTTCTAATATGGTCATACAAGGACCTCCACATTTTGTGGGCAGTGTGCACATAGCCTGCCTTCTCTTGAGAGCCAGGTCTGCCTACGGTGGCCTTTCTCAATAGCAGGGCTATGCTCACTGAATATGTACATAGTCAAACCTTTCCTTAAGTTTAGGTCAGTCACAGTGGTCAGGTATTCTGCCACTGTGTATTCTCTGTTTAGTGCCAAATAGCATTCTAGTTTGTTCAGTTTTTCTGTGAATTCTTTCCAATGTGTCAAGTAATTATCTTTTTGTTTTCTCATGATTTGGTTGGGTCTAATTGTACTGCTGTCCTGGGGCTCTGTGAGGTCTGTTTGTGTTTGTGAACAGGACCAGCTTGCTTAGGGGACTCTTATCCAGGATTATCTCTCTATCGGTGATGGCTTTGTTATGAAAACCTTGGGAATTGTTTCCTTTTAGGGTGGTTGTAGAATTTAACTTCTCTTTTCTGGATTTTGATAATTAGCGGGTATCGGCCTAATTCTGCTCTGCATGCATTATTTGGTGTTCTTCGTTGTACACAGAGGATATTTTTGCAGAATTTTGCATGAGGAGTCTCAATTTGGTGTTTGTCCCATTTTGTTAATTCTCGGTTGGTGAGTGGACCCCAGACTTCACAACCATAAAGGGCAATGGGTTCTATAACTGATTCAAGTATTTTTCAGCCAGATCCTAATTGGTATGTTGAATTTGATGTTCCTTTTGATGGCATAGAAGGCCCTTCTTGTCATGTCTCTCAGCTCGTTCGCAGCTTTGTGGAAGTTACCTGTGGCGCTGATGTTTAGGGCAATGTATGTATAGTTTTTTGTGTGCTCTAGGACAACGATGTCTAGATGGAATTTATATTTGTGGTCCTGGCAACTGGACCTTTTTTGGAACACCATTATTTTGGTCTTACTGAGATTTACTGTCAGGGCCCAGGTCTGACAGAATCTGTACAGAAGATCTCGGTGCTGCTGTAGGCCCTCCTTGGTTGGTGACAGAAGCTCCAGATCATCAGCAAACAGTAGACATTTGACTTCAGATTCTGGTAAGGTGAGGCCGGGTGCTGCAGACTGTTCTAGTGGCCTCGCCAATCCCTCGATATGCAGTTATAGTTAATCAAATAATCCAATATAGACATTGAACTGACGTCTGACGTCTGTGCCCAGCGGGATGATGTCTCCTCAACTAGAAAACCAGTTTACAGATAGAAAATGTGCCACAATATGTACACACACTGAGCATCTAAAAGACCGTAAATCCTTGTCAACTCTGAAAATTGAAAACAACAATCGTAGCCCCCCCCCCATCTGAACTGTAATCGTTTCATTCAAACATCATCACATGATGCTGCCGTTGGGACCAACTGTACAGCTCCTTTTTTGGTGCCACTGTACTGCGTCCCTTGTTTTTCACAGTGGACAACAGTGTCATTGTACCACGACTGACACAAACATCAAATAAAACCATTGTCTGAAAGAAAGAAATAAAGAAATAAAGAAAGAAAGAAAGAAAGAAAGAGGGAAAAGAAAGAAAGAAACATGACCGACTTCGCTTCAAATCCCAAAAGTTAAGGAAAACCCTCACTTTGTTGTTTCTGAAGGACAACTTCAGGGGTTTTGTATTAGCTGTGGCAGCGAGGTCCGTCACGAAGCAGAGCAACACAAGAGAGAAAGAAGAGAGGTGGAAGACTTTGAGTCCAGTTTCAGTCCTGCTTTCTCTCTCCAATTGCCCTCAGGAGGATTTTAACTCTGTCCACCAACTGTCATGTTGACAAAACTTGTGAGAGCCGGGCGTTTTAAGATCACCTTTCAGCGCTGATACTATTGGTGAGAACCACTCAAGTGGTTCACATGACAGGCAAACTGACCTGGAGAAAGGGAGAAGAGGAGAGGAGAAAGAGCGAACCTGTTTATCATTCATTACGTTTGAACAGTTAGTCGTTTACTTCAGGAGAGGCATTAATAACAACATGCTCGAAGGAGGAGTCTCGGTCACGCAAACACGAGGTCAATCGACAACGGCTTCGTCAGTTACCTCAGGGCTAAATCAAACAAACCCCACTTCTACATGGGCCATAACATTCCCCAAACTCCTGACTCGGAACATTCTCTCTGGCTATTTTGTTTGTTGTCTCAAACCCAATGAATAACATTATGTCGACTTAAGACTGAGGAGAAATGACTTCTCCAGCCCAGTTGAGGCGTTAGTGAGGGGTGAAGTGTTGGACACACACCATGTCAATTGACCCTGACCTCCCAAATAGAGAGTGAATGGTGGAGAGATAGTCAAAGTGTCACTTGGACAAGCACGCTAACACACTGACTCACTAAGCGCTTCATTGCCTGCATTCTCCACCAGTCGTCAGGAGTTAAATAGAGAGTTCATAGGCTACGGGCCAGGGTCACAGGGGAGGGGACGCCCTTCCTCCAGTGGCCCTGTGTCCTTACTTCCTTTCAGGGTGACAGAGAGGTCGTGACTGAGGGGTCAAAGGTCACGGGTGACTGTAACAACGCCCTATCAGAGAAGGGAGATGGATCCTGAGTGGGTGCTTTGCCAATAGTGTGCACAGAGATGTGGTTCGGGTCGAAGGTCTGTTGAGGGCTCTATTATAGGCTGAGTGGAGCAGGCCTCAGGAGAAGCCAGGGGGTAGAGTTCAGGTGCCTCCCTGACTGAGTGGACCCAGAGCTTGGGAATGTAACTGTCATATTATCCCATAGACTACTAGAACCACCAGAAACAACATCAATTACCCAATGATAAGATAGCACCAAAGATGGTGGATAAATTAAGATATCCCACTCAGGCCGTTTACCATTGAAAAAAATTTGTCACAGTTCCAGTCTGCTGATGGGTTGGCTCTCCCCTATTCACCAATTCATTAGCAGCTGGTCTGCTTAGTTCATTGTATATGAGCCAGAAAAAACGATGGAGTGGGATGTCTCTCTTCCTCTTCCTCTTCTGTCTCTGGACAGAACTACAAACAGTAGTTGACTGTTACACTGCTTGTGATGATGGCTCCTGACAACCTAAAGACACTTCGCCATCTCCTTTTTGTCAGATCTCGGAGGTTTTGAGTCGCCTGAATGGGTGTGCTTCAGGTGTCCATAATTACTTGTTCAGAAGTCAGAAGAGCGATTTGTCTGTTTTGTCGGAGTGGCCCTAATCTCCTGGGCACTTCTGTAGATCTGAGCAGATAGAATGGGTATTAGACATAGGGGTTAAAGTTCCTTCAAGCCTAACAGAGTGCATGCTGGAGATATTTCAACATTGCTTACGCCGGTCCTTCAGATTGTATCTTTTGGGGAAGCGGTCAATTTCAGAATTGCCAGGATAGTAGAACGATTTTGGTCAAATAGGATCTAGTTTTGGAGTTTGGTGAAAATGTTAGTCTTTTGTGACGGACAGGCATGTTCTCCTTCCTCCTCTTAGTAAACGACCAACGCAGAATGGAAATGTGTGTGTGTGGAGGTGTGAGGAGGTGGAGAGGACAGGCATCTTCTCCTTCCTCCTTTTAGTAAACGACCAACGCAGAATGGAAATGTGTGTGTGTGTGGAGGTGTAAGGACGTGGAGAGGACAGGCATCTTCTCCTTCCACCTTTTAGTAAACGACCAACGCAGAATGGAAATGTGTGTGTGTGGAGGTGTGAGGACGTGGAGAGGACAGGCAAAGTTATCAACAGACTCATAAATAACGACGCCAGTCACTTTCATAGGTGGAAGCAGTGAAGGAAGACTGAATGTAGGTCAGTGATGAAGTTAAGGGTAGGTGAAAGTTGACAGGAGCAGTGAAGGAAGACTGAATGTAGGTCAGTGATGAAGTTAAGGGCAGGTGAAAGTTGACAGGAGCAGTGAAGGAAGACTGACTGTAGGTCAGTGATGAAGTTAAGGGTAGGTGAAAGTTGACAGGTCAAGGGAATGGACAGATGGATTCTATTTGACAAAGATAAGGGTGAACAACAGCTCACGTACAGCAGATGTGAAGTAGCTAGCTAGTGAGCGCTAGCCCCGTGGGTGGTGACCTGAAGTACTGTCTTCCCAGGTTGAACCAAGGCCATAGTTCTGACTAGTGCATGTAACCGTCTGGTTCTGGACGGAGTTCCTCAAGACTGTATTCTCTCACTGAGCTAAAGCCCATAGACTTTTCAACCAACATGGGTATTTGGGTTTTATGTAAAGGTCAAAAGCAGCGCAGTTCAACAAACCACCTCTGCTACACTCTTATTGATTGTAGGATATGTAGGATATGCTATCAGTTTGCCCACAGAGGAAACGGCCTTGATGTCAAAACGTGTACTACAAAACAGAGTTTGTGTTACACGTGAGGAAATCAGTCCCCCCACTCTCTCTCTCTCTCTCTCTCTCTCTCTCTCTCTCTCTTTCTCTCTCTCTTTCTCTCTCTCTCTCTTTCTCTCTCTCTCCCTCTCTCTCTCTCTCTCTCTCTCTCTCTCTCTCTCTCTCTCTCTCTCTTTCTTTCTCTCTCTCTCTCTCTCTCTCTCTCTCTTTCTCTCTCTCTCTCTCTCTTTCTCTCTCTCTCTCTCTCTCTCTCTCTCTCTCTCTCTTTCTCTCTCTCTCTCTCTCTCTCTCTTTCTCTCTCTCTCTCTCTCTCTCTCTCTCTCACTCTCTCTCTCTCTCTCTCTCTCCCTCTTTCTCTCTCTCTCTCTCTCTCTCTCGCTTTCTCTCTCTCTCTCTCTCTCTCTCTCTCTCTCGCTCTCTCTCTCTCTCTCTCTCTCTCTCTCTCTAATTCAATTCAACTCAATTTACGGGCTTTATTGGCATGGGAAAGATATGTTAACATTGCCAAAGCAAATGCACTAGATAATAAATAAAAGTGAAATAAACAATAAAATTAACAGTAAACATTACACTCACAAAAGTTCTCTCCCCTCTCTTTCCATCTCTCTATTTCCCCCTCTCTCTTTCTCTCTATTGCCCCCCCCTTTCTGCTCTCTCTCCTTTCGTTATATCCTTTCTCTCTCTACAATCTTTCTACTACTCTCTTGTCATTCTCTGTCCTTCTGTCCACACTGTGTTTCTACTGAGATCAGATCTGGGACCAGGCTAGTGAGATCAGATCTGGGACCAGGCTAGTGAGATCACGTCTGGGACGAGGCTAGTGAGATCAGATCTGGGACCAGGCTAGTGAGATCCGATCTGGGACCAGGCTAGTGAGATCAGATCTGGGACCAGGCTAGTGAGATCAGATCTGGGACCAAATCAATTTTGACTATCAATACATTCAGTTCTCTGCTGGTACTCCGTGTGTGTGGGTTTGTGTCCGCGAACAATTAGATCTCTTTATTCCACAGACGCAAGGTCAGTTGAACCCAACAAGGTCTGGCTGGGCTGGAGATGGCTATCTCTCTGTGTCTCAAGGCTGGCACTGGGAAAAAACTGGGTTACTGGGTTCCTGTGGTCCTCACTGGGCATATGTCATTTTTGGGTTAGTGGGTTACTGTGGTCCTCACTGGGCACTTATAAATACTGGGTTAGTGGGTTCCTGTGGTACCTACTGGGCACATGTATATACTGGGTTGTTGGGTTCCTGTGGTCCTAACTGGGCATATGTAAATACTGGGTTACTGGGTTCCTGTGGTCCTCACTGGGCATATGTAAATACTGGGTTACTGGGTTCCTGTGGTCCTCACTGGGCACATATAAATACTGGGTTCCTGTGGTCCTCACTGGGCACATATAAATACTGGGTTCCTGTAGTCCTCACTGGACATATGTAAATACTGGGTTACTGGGTTCCTGTGGTCCTCACTGGGCACATATAAATACTGGGTTACTGGGTTCCTGTGGTCCTCAATGGCTACTCAGAGACAACACAAAAACGCCTTTATCAAAAACGACAGCTATTTAGGCCTACGTGACTGTGACAGAACTCTATGGAAAACCTTAGTGTCAAGTCCTGACCTTAGAGCTTTTCACGTCTCTATTTTGGTTTGGTCAGGGTGTGATTTGGGTGGGCATTCTATGTTCCTTTTTCTATGTTTTTGTATTTCTTTGTTTTGGCCAGGTATGGTTCTCAATCAGGGACAGCTGTCTATCGTTGTCTCTGATTGGGAACCATACATAGGTATCTTTTTCCCACAGGGTTTTTGTGGGTAGTTAATTTCTGTTTGGTGTTTTGCACCTTTCAGGACTGTTTCGGTTATTCCCTTTGTTCTTTTGTCATAGTGTTTAGTTTTAATAAAGAACGCATGAACATTTACCACACTGCGCTCTTCTTCAGACAAATACCGTTACACTTAGCTGTAATGTACTGGCATGGTTCAGAATGTTGGCGATTACGATCATTCATTTTCACTGACTATCTCCATAGAAACTTAAGTTCAGTATGTCATTAAATCACTCAAACAAAGCCTTGAATACAAAATGGCCCTGTCACAATACTTACACAAGAGGATAGCAGTAACCATGCAGTGTACTAACATTTAAAGTCAATAAAGTTGTTTTACCCATTTAAATAAGTCAATAGCTTGTGGGGAAGGTGGCAACAGCTACAGGCTTTAAAAGCTTTTGAAGCCACAGCTCTCCCATGGAGGAAACAGCCATGTTGTGAATTCCAAAATGGCCGCCCAGCTGCTCTGCCTGCAGGAACCACAAAACAGCCAGCCCAGGAAATTAACAACAGGAAGTAAATAAACAACATACCAGGGGATTAGGCATGCTGCTGAGTGGCAGTAAAGTCACCAGGGATTGGACAGTTTTACCAGGGGAGAGACTAAACCCACTAAACCCACTCTTAATGCCCATCTGGAATGGATTCTACTGGAATGTGGATGTTTCACGACACAACCAATCATCAATGTTCAACACCAAGTTAACTTGGCTTTTTAACCACGTCTCTGTAGTTACTGTTGCGTCAGTTAGGATGAATCAGAAGAGTTTTAAAGTTTTAAGATGTTTAAGAGAGACTGGAGAGAGGCAAAATGTCTGACACACCTTCCTCCTGTTGCTCCAAGACAAGGCTGGTTTTAGTGTAGCCAGACCTGACTCGGAATAGCACCTACGCACACACACACAAACACACGCGCACGCACACGCACGCACACGCACGCACACGCGCACACACACACACACACACACACACACACACACACACACACACACACACACACACACACACACACACACACACACACACACACACACACACACACACACACACACACACACACACACACACACACACACACGCACGCGCGCGCACTCTGCGTGAGTGTGTCCGGGTCTGGCTGTGCTGGTCACCCTGTCCCTGCAGAGTTCTACTTCCTGTCTCTGGGCTGCTGCAGTGGGGTGGGACTAATCCCCCTATTGAATGCTGGAATCCCACGTTTCCTACTCACGCCGGGCTGGATGGATGACACACCCACCACAACACAGCATGGAGCCCTCACCGCCCACTCACGTGCAAGAACTCACGTATGCACTCACTCACACCCACAGGCTGACACAAATATGTGTGCACACCTGAATGCACACACACGCACACACACACACACACACACACACACACACACACACACACACACACACACACACACACACACACACACACACACACACACACACACACAGTGGTGTCTCAGCAGGACAGGGCTCTGGTGAGGGGCTGATATCAGACTTTCCTGGGGGTCTCCCCTCGTTCCACTATCTCATCTCCAGGTAATCAGACAGACAGACAGACAGACAGACAGACAGACAGACAGACAGACAGACAGACTTCTCTATCTCCTCTCCTATTCCTTTTGTCTCTCAATTCAATTTCATTTTCAATATCAATTATCTTTCTCTCTGTCTCTCTCTTTCTCTCTCGCTCTTGCTCCCTCTCTCCCTTTCTACAATTTTCCTCTCCATCTCCTCCTCCTCCTCTAGTCTATTTACTATGTCTGCTGTGTCTTCCTCCCAGTCTTCATCCTCTCTTACTCTCTGTCTTCATCCTTTTTTACTCCCTGTCTTCACCCTCTCTGTCTTCATCCTCTCCATCTTCATCCTATCTGTCTTTATCCTCTCTTTCTCCCCATCTTCATCCTCTCTGACTTCATCCTCTCTTACTTTCCGTCTTCATCCTCTCCGTCTTTATCCTCTCTTCCTCCCCATCTTCATACTCTCTTACTCTCCGTCTTCATCCTCTCTGTCTTCATCCTCTCTGTCTTCATCCTCTCTGTCTTCATCCTATCTGTCTTTATCCTCTCTTTCTCCCCACCTTCATCCTCTCTGACTTCATCCTCTCTTACTTTCCGTCTTCATCCTCTCCGTCTTTATCCTCTCCGTCTTCATCCTCTCTTCCTCCCCATCTTCACACTCTCTTACTCTCCATCTTCATCCTCTCTGTCTTCTTTCTCTCTGTCTTCATCCTCTCAGTCTTCATCCTCTCATCCTCTCTGTCTTCATCCTCTCCGTCTTCATCCTCTCTGTCTTCATCCTCTCCGTCTTCATCCTCCCCGTCTTCATCCTCTCTTACTCTCCATCTTCATCCTCTCTGTCTTCATCCTCTCTGTCTTCATCCTCTCTTCCTCCCCGTCTTCATCCTCTCTTACTCTCCATCTTCATCCTCTCTGACTTCATCCTCTCTTCCTCCCCGTCTTCATCCTCTCCGTCTTTATCCTCTCCGTCTTCATCCTCTCCTCCTCCCCATCTTCACACTCTCTTACTTTCCATCTTCATCCTCTCTGTCTTCATCCTCCCCGTTTTCTTCCTCTCTGTCTTCATCCTCTCATCCTCTCTGTCTTCATCCTCTCCGTCTTCATCCTCTCTGTCTTTATCCTCTCTTCCTCTCTGTCTTCATCCTCTCTTCCTCTCCGTCTTCATCCTATCTTCCTCCCCATCTTCATCCTCTCTTCCTCCCCGTCTTCATCCTCTCTTACTCTCCGTCTTCATCGTCTCTATCTTCATCCTCCCCGTATTCATCCCATGTTCCTCCCCATCTTCATCTAGTCTTCCTCAGAAGACAGAAAAGGACAGAAAAGAAACAGCCATTGTTGGACACTGCATTATTCTATGAAAGTGGACCGTATGAAGAATCTAACCCAAACTATCACGTCCTGATTAGTCTGTGTCAGCGTGACAATGCTAGCCTGGATGAACCAGACTAAATGCTGCTCTTACCCTTGAAACCAACCAACTATTGTCTTCAGGAAGCAGAGGAGGGAACATCAATGGAACTGTAGTAGAGAGTCACGATTTTTAAGTTCCTCTCCCTTACCGTCGGGCAGACCCACACATCCCAGATACAGGCTGTTCTCTCCCTTACCGTCGGGCAGACCCACACATCCCAGATACAAGCTGTTCTCTCCCTTACCGTTGGGCAGACCCACACATCCCAGATATGAGCTGTTCTCTCCCTTACCGTTGGGCAGACCCACACATCCCAGATACGAGCTGTTCTCTCCCTTACCGTCGAGCAGACCCACACATCCCAGATACAGGCTGTTCTCTCCCTTACCGTCGAGCAGACCCACACATCCCAGATACAGGCTGTTCTCTCCCTTACCGTCGGGCAGACCCACACATCCCAGATACAAGCTGTTCTCTCCCTTACTGTTGAGCAGACCCACACATCCCAGATACGAGCTGTTCTCTCCCTTACCGTCGAGCAGACCCACACATCCCAGATATGAGCTGTTCTCTCCCTTACCTTCAGGCAGACCCACACATCCCAGATACGAGCTGTTCTCTCCCTTACCGTCGAGCAGACCTACACATCCCAGATACGGGCTGTTCTCTCCCTTACCTTCAGGCAGACCCACACATCCCAGATACGAGCTGTTCTCTCCCTTACCGTCGAGCAGACCCACACATCCCAGATACGAGCTGTTCTCTCCCTTACCGTCGAGCAGACCCACACATCCCAGATACGAGCTGTTCTCTCCCTTACCGTCGGGCAGACCCACACATCCCATCTAGTGCTACCAGACTCTTATTATACTGCTCAGTTCATACCCTGGCCCCCATCCCCAATACACTTGTAAATATTGGACTATTAATTGTGCCTTCCTGTTTTATACCTATGCTAAAATGTTTATTCTATTCTACTGACCCATTTACTTTATGTTCATATTCTTATCTGTTGTTATTTCTTATTGTTGTTGCATTGACGACAAAGAATATGCAAGTAAGCATCTCGTTGGACGAGGGATACCATGTGACTAACACAACTTGAAACGGAGCATATCAGTTTGGATACCAGGCTTCGACAACATAGGTTTAAGCCTGTTCTGTGTTAGTGGAGCGTTACAGAATGGAAGGAAGGCTCGGGGTGTGAAATCAAATGAGACATTCTCAAGCACTGAGGCGGTGTGAATTCCACTACCGCCAAACTGTGGGCAAATATTTGTGCATACCGCTACGGGTTATCCATGTCGGGCCAACTCAATGGTTCTGTAAGTAACTGTCAGTTGGGGCACTGTCTCTCTGTCTCTCTCTCTGGTCTCTCTCTCGTCTCTCTCTCTCTATCTCTCTCTCTCTGGTCTCTCTCGGGTCTCTCTCTCTGGTCTCTCTCTGGTCTCTCTCTCTGGTCTCTCTCTGGTCTCTCTCTATCTCTCTCTCTCTGTGTCTCAGTGTCTCTTCAATTCAAGGGCTTGATTTGCATGGGAAACCTATGTTAACTTTGCCAAAGCTAGTGAAGTAGATAATAATCAAAAGTGAAATGTCATTTTATGTATACAGTATATACAGTGTTGTAACGATGTGCATATAGTAAAATAAATAAACATAAATATGGGTTGTATTTTCAATGCTTGCCCTTTTCTTGTGGCAACAGGTCACAAGTCTTGCTGCTGTGATGGCACACGGTGGTATTTTACTTAGTAGAAATGGGAGTTCATCAAAATTGGGTTTGTTTTCTAATTCTTTAAGGGTCTGTGTAATCTGAGGGAAATATGTGTCTCTAATACTGTCATACTGTCACGCCTGCTCCCACTCTTCCCCCAGGATTGCACACTCCTTCCACCATTATTACACACACCTGCCTTCCCTCGTCACAAGCATCAGCGATTATTGGACTCACCTGAACTCAATCACCTGTTTATTACCTCTCCTATATTTGTCAGTTCCCCAGCTCTGTTCTTCGCTGCTGCATTGATTGTCGTTTGTCATTTTGTATCCGTGTGCTGATGCTGTTTCTGTCTTGCTCTTTGTCTGTTTCTAATTAAATGTCAACTCCTCGTACCTGCTTCTCGTCACATACATTTGGAAGGAGGTTAGGAAGTGCAGCTCAGTTTCCACCTCATTTTGTGGGCAGTGTGCACATAGCCTGTCTTCTTTTGAGAGCCATGTCTGCCTACGGCGGCCTTTCTCAATAGCAAGGCTATGCTCACTGAGTCTATACATAGTCAAAGTTTTCCTTAAATTTGGGTCAGTCCAGTGGTCAGGTACTCTGCCACTGTGTACTCTCTGTTTAGAGCCGAATAGCATTCTAGTTTAGTCTGTTTTTTGTTACTTCTTTCCAATGTGTCAAGTAATTATCTTTTTGTTATCTAATGATTTGGTTGGGTCTAATTGTGTTGCTGTCCTGGGTCTCTGTGGGGTCTGTTTGTGTTTGTGAGCAGAGCCCCAGGACCAGCTTGCTTAGGAGACTCTTCTCCATGTTCCACTCTCTGTAGGTGATGGCTTTGTTATGGAAGGTTTGGGAATCGCTTCCTTTTAGGTGGTTGTAGAATTTAAAAGCTCTTGTCTGGATTTTGATAATTAGTGGGTATCGGCCTAATTCTGCTCTGCATGTGTTATTTGATGTTCTACGTTGTACACAGAGGATATTTTTGCAGAATTCTGCATGCAGAGTCTCAATTGGGTGTTTGTCCCATTTTGTTAATTCTTGGATGGTGAGCGGACCCCAGACATCACAACCATGAAGGGAAATGGGTTCTATAAATGATTCAAGTATTTTTTAGCCAGATTCTAATTGGTATGTTGAATTTGATGTTGCTTTTGATGGCTTTCGGAAGTTTAATTACACCTTAGCCAAATACATTTAAACTCAGTTTTTCACAATTCTTGACATTTAATCCTTGTAAAAATTCCCTGTTTTAGGTCAGTTAGGATCACCACTTTATTTAGGAATGTGAAATGTCTGAATAATAGTAGAAAGAATAATTTATTTAAGCTTTTATTTCTTTCATCACATTCCCAGTAGGTGAGAAGTTTACATACACTCAATTAGTATTCGGTAGCGTTGCCTTTAAATTGTTTAACTTGGGTTAAAAGTTTTGGGTAGCCTTCCACAAGCTTCCCACAATAAGTTGGGTGAATTTTGGCCCATTTCTCCTGACAGAGCTGGTGTAACTGAGTCAGGTTTGTAGGCCTCCCTGCTCACACACACTTTTTCAGTTCTGCCCACACATTTTCTATAGGAATGAGGTCAGGGCTTTATGATGGCCACTCCAATACCTTGACTTTGTTGTCCTTAAGCCTTTTTGCCACAACTTTGGAAGTATGCTTGGGGTCATTGTCCATTTGGAAGACCCATTTGAGACCAAGCTTTAACTTCCTGACTGATGTCTTGAGATGTTGCACAATATATGCACATAATTTTCCCCCCTCATGATGCCATCTATTTTGTGAAGTGCACCAGTCCCTCCTTCAGCAAAGCACCCCCACAACATGATGCTGCCACCCCCATGCTTCACAGTTGGGATGGTATTCTTCAGCTTGCAAGCATCCCCCTTTTCCCTCCAAACATAACGATGGTCATTATGGTCATACAGTTCTATTTCTGTTTCATCAGACCAGAAGACATTTCTCCAAAAAGTATGATCTTTGTCCCCATGTGCAGTTGCAAACCGCAGTCTGGCTTTTTTTATGGGGGTTTTGAACCAGTGGCTTCTTCCTTGCTGAGCTGCCATTCAGGTTATGTCGATATAGGACTCGTTTGCCTGTGGATATAGATACTTTTGTACCTGTTTCCTCCAGCATCTTCACAAGGTCCTTTGCTGTTGTTCTGGGATTGATTTGCACTTTTCGCACCAAAGTACATTAATCTCTAGGAGACAGAACTCGTCTTCTTCCTGAGCGGTATGACGCCTGCGTGGTCCCATGGTGTTTATACTTGCGTACTATTGTTTGTACAGATGAACGTGGTACCTTCAGGCATTTGGAAATTGCTCATAAGGATGAACCAGACGTGTGGCGGTCTACAATTTTTTGTGGTCCGGACGACTGGACCTTTTTTGGAACACCATTATTTTTGTCTTACTGAGATTTACTGCCAGGGCCCAGGTCTGGCAGAATCTGTGCAGAATATCTAGGTGTTGCTGTAGGCCCTTCTTGGTTGGGGACAGAAGCACTAGATCATCAGCGAACAGTAGACACTTGACTTTAGATTCTAGTAGGGTGAGGCCGGGTGCTACAGACTGTTCTAGTGCCCTTGCCAATTCGTTGATACATATATTGAGGGGGGGGGGGGGGGGGCTTAATGCAACACCAAAACAACACCATCACGCACGCACACACACACACACACACATAGGAAAACCTTCCTGGATCATTGGAACGAGCATCCTTGTGAGTGCACGGGGGCAGAAACAAGCACCCTTGTGAGTGCACGGGGGCAGAAACAAGCACCCTTGTGAGTGTACAGGGGCAGAAACAAGTGGCCATGCACTAAATGACTGAGAAGGGACTTTGTTCAATGAGAAATAGTAGTTTAGAAAATAGTTGATAATGTCTCTAAACAGCAGGCCACATTGTTACAACATAATGTATTTTTGTATATATTGATTGCAGTAGAACAGGTAGTTTAACACCAAAACAACACACACACACACACACACACACACACACACACACACACACACACACACACACACACACACACACACACACACACACACACACACACACAAACACAACACACACACACACCTCCCATTCCTCAAACACACCCCTCCCCATATCCTTCAATCCCAAACCCCCTTCCATCAGATGTAAATCTAATTAAAAGCCCCTTAGGCGTGTTAACAACAATCTTCTGCACCGTGTCATTCCAGACCTGTTCATAAAGGCTAACCTCGGCTTTATGAGTCTGGAGTCTAGAACGCGTTTAAAAACCTCACTGTCTGCCACCTTAACCATGAACGTCAGGCCGACACCACCAACTCTTAGCAGTAAGACAGAACATATGTCATGTCCTCAGAAGAAGCACTGTGGAACCCTTGTGAGTCAACACTTGTTCTTCAAGATGCCGGTTATGGCAACAACTGATTATCCAAAACAGATATAATAACCACAAACTTGGAAAGAAAATGGCAAACCTGGATTCAAACCTATTAATAAATGTGAATATTCATAGCACAAAATTGTGTGAATACAACTTGGTTGCCAATTCTAAGTGGGCGTTGTGCTTCTGAGAGGAAACCTCAACGTTTTCCATCTTTCATCTCAAGGGCACTACATAGGGTTCCATTTGGGACAGCCAGCTGCCGGTTCAGACAGGAACCACTGAGTATGCAAATCACCAATCAAAACCACAGGCTTGGAAAGACAGCGACCGACCTGGAATCAAATTGTATCAATCATTCATCTTTATTTCATTTAATCTTTGTACAGGAAAATGATGCAAATACAGACTTGCTTGTCTTTCCCAAGTTGTAAGCTGAGTTGTGAGTTAGTTTCTGTCTGTCACTAAAGCTTCCAGAGGTGTTACTCTTCTTTAGAAGTTTTTTACACAACAATGCATGGTTTGTGGTAACTGTGTGTGTGTGTGTGTGTGTGTGTGTGTGTGTGTGTCCGATCGTGCGCACATGCATGTGTGTGAGCCTCTTAGCACGGAGGGCAGATTTGTTCGCCTTTAGCCTGTTTAATAGTGATACTCAGTCATTACAGGTGTTCTGGCTGGGGTTTGGGTTACAGACGGTCTTTCAACACATCTCCTCAGAGAATCACTGAAGAGCAACACGTCTTGTTTTGATTCACATGTTCTGCAGAAGTTTCCTCGTTTACACTGAAACTGTTTGGAAATTGCACACACACATGCACGCACACGCACACACACGCACACACGCACGTGCTTGTCCATGTGTGCATGCTGAGTAATTTAAGGTAAGTACGTTCATAAGTAATTAGTTCAAACATGGCGTGCTTCAGGCTACCAGACACACATCGGCTTCAATTAAGGACCACTAGATGATTAGTATTGGTACATGACAGGACCACTAGATGATTAGTATTGACACATGACAGGACCACTAGACACATGACAGGACCATTAGATGATTAGTATTGACACATGACAGGACCACTAGACGATTAGTATTGAGACATGACAGGACCACTTGACGATTAGTATTGACACATGACAGGACCACTAGATGATTAGTATTGACACACGACAGGACCACTAGACACATGACAGGACCACTAGATGATTAGTATTGACACATGACAGGCCCACTAGATGATTAGTATTGACACATGACAGGACCACTAGATGATTAGTATTGACACATGACAGGACCACTAGATGATTAGTATTGACACATGACAGGACCACTAGACACATGACAGGACCACTAGATGATTAGTATTGACACATGACAGGCCCACTAGATGATTAGTATTGACACATGACAGGACCACTAGATGATTAGTATTGACACATGACAGGACCACTAGATGATTAGTATTGACACATGACAGGACCACTAGACACATGACAGGACCAATAGATGATTAGTATTGACACATGACAGGACCACTAGACGATTAGTATTGACACATGACAGGACCACTAGACGATTAGTATTGACACATGACAGGACCACTAGATGATTAGTATTGACACATGACAGGACCACTAGACACATGACAGGACCACTAGATGATTAGTATTGACACATGACAGGCCCACTAGATGATTAGTATTGACACATGACAGGACCACTAGATGATTAGTATTGACACATGACAGGACCACTAGATGATTAGTATTGACACATGACAGGACCACTAGATGATTAGTGTTGACACATGACAGGACCACTAGATGATTAGTATTGACACATGACAGGACCACTAGACACATGACAGGACCACTAGATGATTAGTATTGACACATGACAGGCCCACTAGATGATTAGTATTGACACATGACAGGACCACTAGATGATTAGTATTGACACATGACAGGCCCACTAGATGATTAGTATTGACACATGACAGGACCACTAGATGATTAGTATTGACACATGACAGGACCACTAGATGATTAGTATTGACACATGACAGGACCACTAGATGATTAGTATTGACACATGGCAGGACCACTAGATGATTAGTATTGACACATGACAGGACCACTAGATGATTAGTATTGGCACATGACAGGACCACTAGATGATTAGTATTGACACATGACAGGACCACTAGATGATTAGTATTGACACATGACAGGACCACTAGATGATTAGTATTGACACATGACAGGACCACTGTCATGTATATTTCTTAAATAGGATATTTCTGTAATAGTATTAAACAGTTTGCTGTGCTAAGTGTTATGTGTAATTACTCATGATGAATGGATGCAAAAACCGCCAGACAAATTGATGTTCAATATGTTACAATCCGTTCCTATCATCACCAAGGTGTGGGGCGACAGGGTAGCCTAGTGGTTAGAGAGTTGGACTAGGAACCGGAAGGTTCCAAGTGGTTAGAGAGTTGGACTAGGAACCGGAAGGTTGCAAGTTCAAACCCCCGAGCTGACAAGGTACTAGTGGTCCTGTCGTTCTGCCCCTGAACAGGCAGTTAACCCACTGTTCCTAGGCCGTCAATGAAAATAAGAATTTGTTCTTAACTGACTTGCCTAGTTAAATAAAGGCAGTGACTGCTAGAGGATGAGCACTGTGCTCAACAATCACCTCCAACTTACCCAACACCCTGAACCAACTGCAATTTGCATACCATCCCAACAGATCCACAGACGATGCAATCACCATTGCACTGCACAGGATAACAATATGGGTGGTGATGTCACTTTAATATTTTAATGACTGAACACTGAAATGCGTTGGGTTGGATTACTTGAATGGTTCCAGGCAACAGGTTTTCACAAAACAAATTCTGGTACAGTAGCAATGTTAGCTTCTCCATAAAGCATTAAAAGAGACACATAGTATATATCATTATTCTGGTACTGTATCATGTTGGTTTGTACATAGTATATACAGTATCATTATTCTGGTACTGTATCATGTTGGTTGGTACATAGTATATACAGTATCATTATTCTGGTACTGTATCATGTTGGTTTGTACATAGTATATACAGTATCATTATTATGGTACTGTAGTATGTTGGTTTGTACATAGTATATACAGTATCATTATTCTGGTACTGTAGCATGTTGGTTTGTACATAGTATATACAGTATCATTATTCTGGTACTGTATCATGTTGGTTGGTACATAGTATATACAGTATCATTATTCTGGTACTGTATCATGTTGGTTTGTACATAGTATATAGCATGCAAGGTCTGGTCTGATCATGACACTGAAAAACACACTCACTTGCTCACAAATCACAGAAAAACATTTCAGTAGTTAACTTGAGTTGAAAGACTGTAAACAACCACGTGATGAATGTCATTTAGCAGATGCTTTTATCCAAAGCGACTTAGATTCATGCTTGCATATATTTTACGTATGGGTGGTCCCATGAATCAAACCCACTATCCTGACATTGCAAGACCCACACTCTACCAACTGAGCTATGGAGGACCAAGTAGAACCTTCCTTCCAAAATAAAACAACGTTTACAATGGGGATAGGTTTGCCAAGCATTGTTCCATTTAGGCTAGCGCATTGTGGGCCAAAACACTTCCAGATGAAGACAGTAGACAGTTAAATATTGTCTGCTTCCCAAATAGCACCATATTCCCTATATAGTGCACTACTTTGCAGCAGGCCCCGTAGAGGTGCCATTTGGGATGTATCCATTGTTTGTTTGAGGTTCTGGGAGATGTTCTATGGGACTGGGAACATGAGATATAACAAGGGTCGAAACACGTTGGAAACCCTATAGGGGACAAGGACCAACAACCACAGCAATTAGCTTCTCAACCACAACCAAACAACGACCACAACCAAACAGCGACTACAAACCAACTAAAAGAAAGGAGATAATGGCTAACGGACCGACACAAGGAGAGGCGTCATTAGTGGTAGAGCTGTGGTGGAGGGAGATGAATGTTTTGAAGGTTACATGTTGAGTGGACTGCAGCAGGAAAGAAGTCATGGATGTCCTTGGGAAAGAAACCCTGATGAAGACAGCTTGATGTTGAAACGTTGGTGGGTAAACGGTCAGATCTACTAGAGCTGCTTCTCTTTCCCGTCTGAAGTGCCCTGGGGAATGTTACATGTTGCCTGAGTGGGAGGAACTATCTGGTTGTGTAAAACAAACAAAAGGACTTCTCAACTGAATTATTTTAAATTACTTCCATATAATATGAATCTTAAGACATTTAAAATATATATATATATATAAAAAAAAAAATTCAGCATATTTTAAGTAACCAAAAACAACACATAAGACGGTGAGCAAACACAGTTCCAGAAGCTAATTTGGAACACAGGTCCCTGCTGTGGTGTTATTCTAAGAGCTCCATGTTGTGATGTCACAATGTGACGCCCCTTTGACTTTTTCCTTTGTCGGCCCTGAGGCGTGAAATGTCCCTGCTGGGCCACTGTAGGGTTGTGGCAGGGGCACAATAGGTCCAGGGCATCTGTGTGGGTCGACCAGTCAGCACAGAACAAGGTGAACCAGAACATAAGTGAGTACCTCCCTCAGTTACTCCCTTTCAGAGCAATACAAAGGGCAGACACACGCACGCACACACGCACGCACGCACGCACGCACACACACACACACACACACACACACACAGTAAGAGCTGAATCTACTAAGAGAGTTTTCCAATGAAACATTCTGAGCCTGTAAGAAACTACAAGAACATTCCCAGTCCTTGGCCGATTACATTACATACACAAATTACATGGCCCCTTTGCAATGGTTTCACATGACTTTTAGAAAAGGGATTGATTAGTGATGGTGTGAATAATTGTCAAAGCCCCAATGGTTGTATAACACCATCAGTTGGTTAGCGTTCTGTTCAACACAACACAACAACATCAGCTGGCTAGCATTCTGTTCAACACAACACAACACAACGACATCAGCTGGTTAGCATTCTGTTCAACACAACACAACGACATCAGCTGGTTAGCATTCTGTTCAACACAACACAACAACATCAGCTGGTTAGCATTCTGTTCAACACAACACAACACAACGAAATCAGCTGGTTAGCATTCTGTTCAACACAACACAACAACATCAGCTGGTTAGCATTCTGTTCAACACAACACAACACAACGAAATCAGCTGGTTAGCATTCTGTTCAACACAACACAACAACATCAGCTGGTTAGCATTCTGTTCAACACAACACAACAACATCAGCTGGTTAGCATTCTGTTCAACACAACACAACAACATCAGCTGGTTAGCATTCTGTTCAACACAACACAACACAACGAAATCAGCTGGTTAGCATTCTGTTCAACACAACACAACAACATCAGCTGGTTAGCATTCCGTTCAACACAACACAACGACATCAGCTGGTTAGCATTCTGTTCAACACAACACAACAACATCAGCTGGTTAGCATTCTGTTCAACACAACACAACAACATCAGCTGGTTAGCATTCTGTTCAACACAACACAACAACATCAGCTGGTTAGCATTCTGTTCAACACAACACAACACCATCAGCTGGTTAGCAGTCTGTTCAACACAACAACATCAGCTGGTTAGCATTCTGTTCAACACAACACAACAACATCAGCTGGTTAGCATTCTGTTCAACACAACACAACACCATCAGCTGGTTAGCAGTCTGTTCAACACAACGACATCAGCTGGTTAGCATTCTGTTCAACACAACACAACGACATCAGCTGGTTAGCATTCTGTTCAACACAACACAACAACATCAGCTGGTTAGCATTCTGTTCAACACAACACAACACCATCAGCTGGTTAGCAGTCTGTTCAACACAACAACATCAGCTGGTTAGCATTCTGTTCAACACAACACAACAACATCAGCTGGTTAGCATTCTGTTCAACACAACACAACAACATCAACTGGTTAGCAGTCTGTTCAACACAACAACATCAGCTGGTTAGCATTCTGTTCAACACAACACAACGACATCAGCTGGTTAGCATTCTGTTCAACACAACAACATCAGCTGGTTAGCCTTCTGTTCAACACAACACAACACCATCAGCTGGTTAGCAGTCTGTTCAACACAACACAACAACATCAGCTGGTTAGCATTCTGTTCAACACAACACAACGACATCAGCTGGTTAGCATTCTGTTCAACACAACAACATCAGCTGGTTAGCCTTCTGTTCAACACAACACAACACCATCAGCTGGTTAGCAGTCTGTTCAACACAACACAACAACATCAGCTGGTTAGCATTCTGTTCAACACAACAACATCAACTGGTTAGCAGTCTGTTTAACACAACGACATCAGCTGGTTAGCATTCTGTTCAACACAACACAACAACATCAGCTGGTTAGCAGTCTGTTCAACACAACACAACAACATCAGCTGGTTAGCATTCTGTTCAACACAACACAACGACATCAGCTGGTTAGCATTCTGTTCAACACAACAACATCAGCTGGTTAGCATTCTGTTCAACACAACACAACGACATCAGCTGGTTAGCATTCTGTTCAACACAACAACATCAGCTGGTTAGCCTTCTGTTCAACACAACACAACACCATCAGCTGGTTAGCAGTCTGTTCAACACAACACAACAACATCAGCTGGTTAGCATTCTGTTCAACACAACACAACGACATCAGCTGGTTAGCATTCTGTTCAACACAACACAACAACATCAGCTGGTTAGCATTCTGTTCAACACAACACACTCAGCTGTTTAACATTCTGTTCAACACAACACACTCAGCTGGTTAGCATTCTGTTCAACACAACACAACAACATCAGCTGTTTAACATTCTGTTCAACACAACACACTCAGCCATAGAGAGCAGTCTGCCGTCAGCCATGACGTTACTGGGTCCACAAAAGTCAATTTGCTCACAGGGATACTTAAAAGTAGAGATGACTTGAAAGATTGCTCCAAACAGTGCTTTATTCAACAGATAGTGATATTTACATCGACCCCCCCCCCCTCCCCCCCTCCCTCTACACACACACACACACATCCACTTATCCATGTGCCCTGGCCTGTTTCCTATCACCCTTTGACCCCATGCCCCCTGCTCTCTATCTCAGTTCAAAAGGAACTGAGGACATGCCTGTCCGTTCTAACCTCATCCAGCCTCTGAGGCCTCTCTGGGGAAAGAACCACCGTCATGTGACCCCAACGCTCCACGAATGCGGGTCGCGTTCATTTCCCCATGTGACGTTCACCTTCATTTAACGACTAAGTGAAAACTGGGTGATCGTTGATACTTAAACGAAATGGTAAACATGGTCATCATGAGAGAAGTAGTGAACGAGAACTATTTATTGAAATCCAGTAATGTCCTATCATATTGAGACTGAAGGATGGAGGAGCACCAGGAGAAGAGAGACGGTAGTCAGTAGAGCGGAGGGGGAATCACGCTCTCGTCATGAGGTAGCCCTTGTCTGAGACTTAAGCTTAAATGTCGACCACAAATATTTCCTCTTGGTCTCATGGTTGAGACGTTGGTTTAGCGTGTGACAGGACCCTGCTTCAACCCCAATACTTACATCAGGGTCCGTATTCATAAATGCGTCTAAGGGTAGCAGTGCTGATCTGGGACCAGTTTTGCCTTTTAAATCATAATAAAGCCCTCCTACTCTGAGACTATGAATAAGGCCCTGGACTAACCAGAGTAGTGACCCTTGCAGAGGTTCTGCGGTCATCCTTCATCCATGTCTCCATAGCCTGAGGCACATGTGTCAAACTCATTCCACAGAGGGCCGAGTGTCTGCAGGTTTTCGCTCCTCCTTTGTACTTGATTGATGAATTAAAGTCACTGATTAGTAAGGAACTCCCCTCACCTGGTTGTCTAGGTCTTAACTGAAAGGAAAAAACAAAAACCCGCAGACACTAGGCCCTCTGTGGAATGAGTTTGACACCCCTGGCCTGAGGAGTCATAGTTACATCAGGGTCCGTATTCATAAGGCGTCTAAGAGCAGGAGTGCTGATCTAAGATCAGTTTTGCCTTTTAAATCATAATAAATAAGATGGGGGGACCTGATCCTTGATCAGCACTCGTACTCTGAGACCCTTGTAGATTCTGCTATTGTCCTTCATTCATATCTCCATAGCCTAAGGAGTCAGTCCTGTCAAAGTGGGGGGTTCTTGGCTCATTAGCACAATGGCCTGGCGAAGTGCAGGGCTACCAGAACACTGAACACTGATTCCCATGGCCAGGATGAACTACAGAGGGAAAGACCGCTGCTGTCTGTCAATGAGATAAACTCAATGTGTCACTGGACGTCAAATCCCCTCAAGCAGTGAACATATGATGCTACCTGTTGAAACATGCTGTATAATTACATTGGGGTCAAGGGTGGGGACAATCAAGGGGATATTGAGTTCCAGTGTTGGGCTGGTGAGGGTATACACTACAGTAGACAATTGTCTAGAGTGAGTCGTTGACACACACACACACACACGCACGCACGCACGCACACACACACACACACACACACACACACACACACACACACACATGCAAGTGTGTCATCTCCAGTAGAGTTGGGTGATTTGGATAAAAATCCATATCTTGATAAATTGCCTGATTGCCTGATAAATTGCCTGATTTGATGAAAAATAGAACGAAGTTTATAACATTAATGTGCAGCATTTATTTAATAAAAAAACAATTATTAGTGTATAGGCTACTTATTGTAAATAATTTATATCAGCAACATTTCTGCAATAAGTGACAATAATTTCCGGTTTTTCGTTACAGCTCCTGACTCCCCATTCCAGATAGAATGTCCCATGTACCAAACTAATTATTATATACCACCCCATGTACCAAATTAATTATATATACCACCCCATGTACCAAACTAATTATTATATACCACCCCATGTACCAAACTAATTATTATATACCACCCCAAGTGTCAAACTAATTATTATATACCACCCCAAGTGTCAAACTAATTATTAAATACCACCCCATGTACCAAACTAATTATTATATACCACCCCAAGTGTCAAACTAATTATTATATACCACCCCAAGTGTCAAACTAATTATTATATCCCACCCCATGTACCAAACTAATTATTATATACCACCCCAAGTGTCAAACTAATTATTATATACCACCCCATGTACCAAACTAATTATTATATACCAGCCCATGTACCAAACTAATTATTATATACCACCCCATGTACCAAACTAATTATTATATACCACCCCATGTACCAAACTAATTATTATATATCACCCCAAGTGTCAAACTAATTATTATATACCACCCCAAGTGTCAAACTAATTATTATATACCACCCCATGTACCAAACTAATTATTATATACCACCCCAAGTGTCAAACTAATTATTATATACCACCCCATGTACCAAACTAATTATTATATACCAGCCCATGTACCAAACTAATTATTATATACCACCCCATGTACCAAACTAATTATTATATACCACCCCATGTACCAAACTAATTATTATATATCACCCCAAGTGTCAAACTAATTATTATATACCACCCCAAGTGCCCAATCAACTGTTATTATTATTATTATGACATAGATGGTATGACAGCTCCCTGTGAGGACCCTCTACAATGTGGTTACAAATATCCCCTACTCACAGTGGCTCTACCATGTGGTTACACCTACCCCCTACTCACAGTGGCTCTACCATGTGGTTACACCTACCCCCTATTCACAGTGACTCTACCATGTGGTTACACCTACCCCCTATTCACAGTGACACTACCATGTGGTTACACCTACCCCCTATTCACAGTGACACTACCATGTGGTTACACATACCCCCTATTCACAGTGACTCTACCATGTGGGTACACATACCCCCTATTCACAGTGACTCTACCATGTGGGTACACATACCCCCTATTCACAGTGACACTACCATGTGGTTACACATACCCTCTATTCACAGTGACTCTACCATGTGGGTACACATACCCCCTATTCACAGTGACTCTACCATGTGGGTACACATACCCCCTATTCACAGTGACTCTACCATGTGGGTACACATACCCTCTATTCACAGTGACTCTACCAAGTGGGTACACATACCCCCTATTCACAGTGACTCTACCATGTGGGTACACATACCCTCTATTCACAGTGACTCTACCATGTGGTTACACATACCCTCTATTCACAGTGACTCTACCATGTGGGTACACAACCCCCTATTCACAGTGGCTCTACCATGGGGTTACACATACCCCCTATTCACAGTGACTCTACCATGTGGTTACACATACCCTCTATTCACAGTGACTCTACCATGTGGGTACACATACCCCCTATTCACAGTGGCTCTACCATGGGGTTACACATACCCCCTATTCACAGTGACTCTACCATGTGGTTACACATACCCCCTATTCACAGTGACTCTACCATGTGGTTACACATACCCCCTATTCACAGTGACTCTACCATGTGGTTACACATACCCTCTATTCACAGTGACTCTACCATGTGGTTACACATACCCTCTATTCACAGTGACTCTACCATGTGGGTACACATACCCCCTATTCACAGTGGCTCTACCATGTGGTTACACATACCCCCTACTCACAGTGACTCTACCATGTGGTTACACATACCCTCTATTCACAGTGACTCTACCATGTGGTTACACATACCCTCTATTCACAGTGACTCTACCATGTGGTTACACATACCCCCTACTCACAGTGACTCTACCATGTGGTTACACATACCCTCTATTCACAGTGACTCTACCATGTGGGTACACATACCCCCTATTCACAGTGACTCTACCATGTGGGTGCACATACCCTCTATTCACAGTGACTCTACCATGTGGTTACACATACCCTCTATTCACAGTGACTCTACCATGTGGGTACACATACCCCCTATTCACAGTGACTCTACCATGTGGTTACACATACCCCCTATTCACAGTGACTCTACCATGTGGTTACACATACCCCCTATTCACAGTGGCTCTACCATGTGGGTGCACATACCCCCTATTCACAGTGACTCTACCATGTGGTTACACATACCCCCTATTCACAGTGACTCTACCAAGTGGGTACACATACCCCCTATTCACAGTGACTCTACCATGTGGTTACACATACCCTCTATTCACAGTGACTCTACCATGTGGGTACACATACCCCCTATTCACAGTGACTCTACCATGTGGTTACACATACCCCCTATTCACAGTGGCTCTACCATGTGGTTACACATACCCCCTATTCACAGTGACTCTACCATGTGGTTACACATACCTCCTATTCACAGTGGCTCTACCATGTGGGTGCACATACCCCCTATTCACAGTGACTCTACCATGTGGTTACACATACCCCCTATTCACAGTGACTCTACCAAGTGGGTACACATACCCCCTATTCACAGTGACTCTACCATGTGGTTACACATACCCCCTATTCACAGTGGCTCTACCATGGGGTTACACATACCCCCTATTCACAGTGACTCTACCATGTGGTTACACATACCCCCTATTCACAGTGACACTACCATGTGGTTACACATACCCCCTATTCACAGTGACTCTACCATGTGGTTACACATACCCCCTATTCACAGTGACTCTACCATGTGGGTGCACATACCCTCTATTCACAGTGACTCTACCATGTGGGTACACATACCCTCTATTCACAGTGACTCTACCATGTGGTTACACATACCCCCTATTCACAGTGACTCTACCATGTGGTTACACATACCCCCTATTCACAGTGACTCTACCATGTGGTTACAAATACCACCTATTCACAGTGACTCTACCATGTGGTTACACATACCCCCTATTCACAGTGACTCTACCAAGTGGGTACACATACCCCCTATTCACAGTGGCTCTACCATGTGGTTACACATACCCTCTATTCACAGTGACTCTACCATGTGGTTACACCTACCCCCTATTCACAGTGACTCTACCATGTGGTTACAAATACCACCTATTCACAGTGACTCTACCATGTGGGTACACATACCCCCTATTCACAGTGACTCTACCAAGTGGGTACACATACCCCCTACTCACAGTGACTCTACCATGTGGTTACACCTACCCCCTATTCACAGTGACTCTACCATGTGGTTACACATACCCCCTATTCACAGTGGCTCTACCATGTGGTTACACATACCCTCTATTCACAGTGACTCTACCATGTGGTTACACATACCCCCTATTCACAGTGGCTCTACCATGTGGTTACACATACCCCCTACTCACAGTGACTCTACCATGTGGTTACACCTACCCCCTATTCACAGTGACTCTACCATGTGGTTACACATACCCCCTATTCACAGTGGCTCTACCATGTGGTTACACATACCCTCTATTCACAGTGACTCTACCATGTGGTTACACATACCCCCTATTCACAGTGGCTCTACCATGTGGTTACACATACCCCCTATTCACAGTGGCACTACCATGTGGACCTGAGTCCTGCTGTACTGGCTCGGATGGCCTATTTCCTTTGCAACACAGTTCCAGCAGCTATGGTGGATTCATAACTGGAACAGTGCGGTACAACTGTGTTAGCTCAGCTCCATAGTGTGTAAAGCCCAATAGAACATGTTTGTACTCAACACACACATAGCTAGTGCACTCCTGTCCCCTGCCCACTAAACTATGGAGGAAGTTCCCATTCATCACCATGTTTTATTAGAAGAGAGAAAATAAATGTGGTGTATGAAAGCTGTGATTAACACTTGTGATCTACCTTCCTTTTCAACTATTTTCTTTCATCTGGCGGTCCTTTATGAGACCTGACAGTAAACATATTCTGAAATTGTCCCACAGGAACCACCTATCACCTGGCGTGCTGAATTTCAGGGGTCAGGGGTCAAGGGTCAGGGCAAAAGACATTGACCCGGGGTTGTGGAACTTATGGTTTCCAGTGAGAAAAGTGGTGCCCCTGCCATTTGTAATGAGCTTCACCTGAGCTTTACCTGTGAAGATTTAGAAGGTGACACTAGGCTGTAAATATGACTTAATACAGATGTTGTTTCAATTAGCGAAGTCATGCAGGTCTTTGAAACCAGATGGTGTTGGTGGTGCGTTGCAGTGGGAACACATGACACATGACACACACACACACACACACACACACACACACACACACACACACACACACACACACACACACACACACACACACACACACACACACACACACACACACACACACACACACACACACACACACACACACACACACACACACACACACACACGGGCCTATTTTGCAAGCATCCATTTTTTTCCAAGAGGGTTTTTCTCTGCTGCTGTTCTGACATAGACTACGTCCCAAAAGGCACCCTGTACCCAATTTAGTGCACTACTTTTGACCAGGGTGGCAGAGCCCATCTGGCTCTGGTCAAAAGTAGTGCACTACATAGGGAATAGGGTGCCTTTTGGGAAGCAGGGGAGCTGTATTATTCAGGGGCTACATGCTAGATTAGCCCGCTAGCTGAGTTCTGATGGATCGACCATGTATATAACAACTCGTAACTAATGAATGAGAGACAGCATCTGACCTGAGTGCAGTCTAGAAATGTAGCCGATGAACTAAATGCCAGGAGTCGTCTCTCTACTCTCATACGCAGATAAAGACTAAATGAAACATAAAATTGTGTTTACAATTACACCAAATACAGTACCCTAACCTAATACCCTAACCTAGTACCATAACCTAGTACCCTAACCTAATACCCTAACCTAGTACCCTAACCTAATACCCTAACCTAGTACCATAACCTAGTACCCTAACCTAATACCCTAACCTAGTACCCTAACCTAGCACCCTAACCTAGTACTATAACCTAGCACCATAACCTACTGTAGTACCCTAACCTAGTACCCTAACCTAATACCCTAACCTAATACCCTAACCTAGTACCATAAACTAATATCCTAACCTAGTTCCCTAACCTAGTATCGCAACCTAGTACCATAAACTAGTATCCTAACCTAGTTCCCTAACCTAGTATCATAACCTAGTACCATAACCTAGTACCATAACCTTTTGCGTGTAGGGGGCAGTATTTTAGTTTTTGGCAAAAAAATTTACCCATTTGAAACAGCCTATTTCTCAGCCCCAGAAACTAGAATATGCATATAATTGTCAGATTAGGATAGAAAACACTCTAAAGTTTCCAAAACTGTCAAAATATTGTCTGTGAGTATAACAGAACTGATATTGCAGGCGAAAGAAAACCTGAGGAAAATCCAATCAGGAAGTGCCTCTTATTTTGAAACCTCTCTGTTCCTATGCATGCCTATCCTCCATTTAAAGGGATATCAACCAGATTCATTTTTCTATGGCTTCCCTAAGGTGTCAACAGTCTTTAGACGTAGTTTCTGGCTTTTATTTTGAAAAATGAGCGAGAAAGATCACATTGCGTAAATGGATAGGTGGGGGCTCTCAGAGTGAGTTTTGCGCAACAGAGTAAAGCGGCTATTGTTTCTTCCGGTGTTATTGAAAAATCTACACTCCCGGTTGATATATTATCGAATATATATTTTAAAAACAACATGAGGATTGATTATAAAAAACGTTTGACATGTTTCTGTGGACATTATGGATATTATTTGGAATATACGTCTACGTTGTCGTGACCACTCTTTCCTGTGGATTTTTGAACATAAGGTATTTTGGATATAAAAATCATCTTTATGGAACAAAAGGAACATTTGTTGTGTAACTGGGAGTCTTATGAGTGAAAACATGCAAAGATCATCAAAGGTATACGATTACTTTGATTGCTTTTCTGATTTTCGTGACCAAGCAACCTGATACTAAGTGTACTTAAAGTTTTGTCATGCGATCGATACATTTACACAAACGCTTGGATTGCTTTCGCTGTAAAGCATACCCTAACCTAGTACCCTAACCTGTACCATAACCTAGTACCCTAACCTAATACCCTAACCTAGTACCCTAACCTAATACCCAAACCTAGTACCATAACCTATTAACCTAACCTTGCACCCTAACCCAGTACCATAACATAGTACCCTAACCTAGCACCCTAACTTAGTACCCTAACCTAGTACTGTAACCTAATACCCTAACCTAGTACCATAACCTAGTACCCTAACCTAGTACCATAACCTATTACCATAACCTAGTACTCTAACCTAGTACCATAACCTATTACCATAACCTACTGTAGTACTCTATCCTAGTACCATAACCTACTGTAGTACCATAACCTAGTACTGTAAGCTAATACCCTAACCTAGTACCATAACCCAGTACCCTAACCTAGTATCCTATTCTAGTACCATAACCTAGCACCCTAACCTAGTAACCTAACCTACTGTAGTACCCTAACCTAGTACCCTAACCTAGTACCTTAACCTAGTCCCTAACCTAGTACCCTAACCTAGTACCACAACCTAGTAGCCTAACCTAGTACCATTACCCAGTACCATAACCTAGTACCCTAATCTGGTACTCTAACCTAGTACCCTAACCTAGTACCATAACCGAGTACCCTAACCGAGTACCCTAACCGAGTACCATAACTTAGTACCATGTCGATACCAACAAAAAAAGTGTATATACTTTTATATATAAAATAGATATTCTGATAAGCTAGTTCAACTACAGTATGGTTCAGAACTGCCTCACAATGTCTCTGTCTCTGTCTCTGTCTCTGTCTCTGTCTCTCTCTCTCTCTCTCTCTCTCTCTCTCAGACACAAATCTGGGATGACACAGCAGTTTTTCTCTCTCATACGCCAGGTTGGCTTAAACAGCACACACACATACACACACACTCACCTGCCAGTCTCCTGTCCCGTGCTGTCTTGCTGAGTAAGTCCAGAGCTCTAAAGGTAGAATACCTGATGTGGTCAGTGAACGACTTCTGCAGCAGCAGTAGCCTCAGAGAGCGATGCAGAGCCATCCTGGTACTAGATCCACCCAGACCTGGGTTAGATTAGACTAGGCTGGACCGGGATAGGTACTATATCCCTGTATAGTCCTGTCATAAAGATAGAGCAGGTCCCAATGGTCCCGTTTGACTCAGCTTGGTTCTGTCCTGGGCTACACTCTAATAGTCTGCTCTGATCTGGATTGGTTTAGTTTGGCCTCTTGTCTAGTCCTGGGTTTGGTCTCCCAATCCTGTACCCGATTCTGTCCGGTTCCGTTCTGCCTTTGTGTCCTGACTGGTTCTAGCTTCCTGGAGATCTAGAGCCTCTTAGAACATTGTCTAGTGTTCTAGTGTTCTGGTTTCTATGTTCTGTTGTGTTGTGTTCTGTTCTGTCCTGCAGCCTCCTTGGTGCTGTACCAAGCATCAGTACACTGGTCCAGGGACACGGTGAGCAACTGCTGCATCATTCTCATATTCAATGCTGCCTGCAAGTGCACCAGTGTGTGTGTGTGTGTGTGTGTGTGTGTGTGTGTGTGTGTGTGTGTGTGTGTGTGTGTGTGTGTGTGTGTGTGTGTGTGTCGGAAAGAGAGAGTAAGTGCTCTCCGATAAAAGCCCAGGCTGAATATTTGAGTGGGTCAAACAGAGTAAGTCATGACATGCATCTCTCTCTCTCTCTCTCTCTCTCTCTCTCTCTCTCTCTCTCTCTCTCTCTCTCTCTCTCTCAATTAAGTCATATGCCAGTAAGGCTAAAACAGGGGAGAGGACTGGAGACATGGGGACAGAGTAAGGAGAGAGAGACAGAGATAGAGAGAGAGAGAGAGAGAGATGCATGTCATGACTTACTCTGTTTGACCCACTCAAATATTCAGCTTGGGCTTTTATCAGAGAGCACTTACTCTCTCTTTCTGACACACACGCACGCACACACACACGCTCTCGCACTCTCTGTTTCTTTCTCTCTCTGACTCCTTACTCTTCTGTGAGTAGAAACAGAGAGAGATCACCAGAGATAGATGTACTGTAGAACACAGCATGATCTGTTGCCAGGCAGTTTGCAGGGTGACTTCATCTGGCCTTGGTCTCAAAAGCAAAGAACCGAGGCAGCTCATCTCGCAGGAGGTGCAGCAGGAGATACATGAAAGAAGTGCAGGATTCAGAGAAAAAAGGACGAATAATCAGGACCAAAAGAAGAGTGGAGGAGCAGCAGGAGAGCTTGAGCCGACATTAGGAGATGAAGTAAGAAGTAATAGTGGAGATGTCCAAGAAGAAACTATGATTGTCTCCAGTCCTCTCTCCTTACTCTGTCCCCATGTCTCCAGTCCTCTCTCCTTACTCTGTCCCCATGTCTCCAGTCCTCTCTCCTTACTCTGTCCCCTTGTCTCCAGTCCTCTCTCCTTACTCTGTCCCCATGTCTCCAGTCCTCTCCCCTTACTCTGTCCCCTTGTCTCCAGTCCTCTCTCCTTACTCTGTCCCCTTGTCTCCAGTCCTCCTTACTCTGTCCCCTTGTCTCCAGTCCTCTCCCCTTACTCTGTCCCCATGTCTCCAGTCCTCTCTCCTTACTCTGTCCCCATGTCTCCAGTCCTCTCTCCTTACTCTGTCCCCATGTCTCCAGTCCTCTCTCATTACTCTGTCCCCATGTCTCCAGTCATCTCCCCTTACTCTGTGCCCATGTCTCCAGGCCTCTCCCCTTACTCTGTCCCCATGTCTCCAGTCCTCTCCCCTTACTCTGTTCCCATGTCTCCAGTCAGTCCTTACTCTGTCCCCATGTCTCCAGGCCTCTCCCCTTACTCTGTCTCCATGTCTCCAGTCCTCTCCCCTTACTCTGTCCCCTTGTCTCCAGTCCTCTCTCCTTACTCTGTCCCCTTGTCTCCAGTCCTCCTTACTCTGTCCCCTTGTCTCCAGTCCTCTCCCCTTACTCTGTCCCCTTGTCTCCAGTCCTCCTTACTCTGTCCCCTTGTCTCCAGTCCTCTCCCCTTACTCTGTCCCCATGTCTCCAGTCCTCTCTCCTTACTCTGTCCCAATGTCTCCAGTCCTCTTCCCTTACTCTGTCCCCATGTCTCCAGTCCTCTCTCCTTACTCTGTTCCCTTGTCTCCAGCCCTCTCTCCTTACTCTGTCCCCATGTCTCCAGTCCTCTCTCCTTACTCTGTTCCCATGTCTCCAGTCCTCTCTCCTTACTCTGTCCCCTTGTCTCCAGTCCTCTCTCCTTACTCTGTCCCCATGTCTCCAGTCCTCTTCCCTTACTCTGTCCCCATGTCTCCAGTCCTCTCTCCTTACTCTGTCCGCATGTCTCGAGTCCTCTCCCATTACTCTGTCCCCTTGTCTCCAGTCCTCTCCCCTTACTCTGTTCCCTTGTCTCCAGTCCTCTCTCCTTACTCTGTCCCCATGTCTCCAGGCCTCTCTCCTTACTCTGTCCCCATGTCTCCAGTCCTCTCACCTTACTCTGTCCCCATGTCTCCAGTCCTCCTTACTCTGTACCCATGTCTCCAGTCCTCTCTCCTTACTCTGTCCCCTTGTCTCCAGTCCTCTCTCCTTACTCTGTCCCCATGTCTCCAGTCCTCTCTCCTTACTCTGTCCCCATTTATCCAGTCCTCTCTCCTTACTCTGTCCCCATGTCTCCAGTCCTCTCTCCTTACTCTGTCCCCATGTCTCCAGTCCTCTCTCCTTACTCTGTCCCCATGTCTCCAGTCCTCTCTCCTTACTCTGTCCCCATGTCTCCAGTCCTCCTTACTCTGTACCCATGTCTCCAGTCCTCATGTCTCCAGTCCTCTCCCCTTACTCAGTCCCCATGTCTCCAGTCCTCTCTCCTTACTCTGTCCCCATGTCTCCAGGCCTCTCTCCTTACTCTGTCCCCCCATGTCCTCCCCATGTCTCCAGTCCTCTCCCATTACTCTGTCCCCTTGTCTCCAGTCCTCTCCCCTTACTCTGTTCCCTTGTCTCCAGTCCTCTCTCCTTACTCTGTCCCCATGTCTCCAGGCCTCTCTCCTTACTCTGTCCCCATGTCTCCAGTCCTCTCTCCTTACTCTGTCCCCATGTCTCCAGTCCTCCTTACTCTGTACCCATGTCTCCAGTACTCTCTCCTTACTCTGTCCCCATGTCTCCAGTCCTCTCTCCTTACTCTGTCCCCTTGTCTCCAGTCCTCTCTCCTTACTCTGTCCCCTCGTCTCCAGTCCTCTCTCCTTACTCTGTCCCCTTGTCTCCAGTCCTCTCTCCTTACTCTGTTCCCTTGTCTCCAGTCCTCTCTCCTTACTCTGTCCCTTGTCTCCAGTCCTCTCTCCTTACTCTGTTCCCTTGTCCCCATTCCTCTCTCCTTACTCTGTTCCCTTGTCTCCAGTCCTCTCTCCTTACTCTGTTCCCTTGTCTCCAGTCCTCTCTCCTTACTCTGTTCCCTTGTCTCCAGTCCTCTCTCCTTACTCTGTCCCCATGTCTCCAGTCCTCTCTCCTTACTCTGTCCCCATGTCTCCAGTCCTCTCTCCTTACTCTGTTCCCTTGTCTCCAGTCCTCTCTCCTTACTCTGTCCCCATGTCTCCAGTCCTCTCTCCTTACTCTGTCCCCATGTCTCCAGTCCTCTCTCCTTACTCTGTTCCCTTGTCTCCAGTCCTCTCTCCTTACTCTGTCCCCTTGTCTCCAGTCCTCTCTCCTTACTCAGTCCCCATGTCTCCAGTCCTCTCTCCTTACTCTGTCTGTGTTTTTCTGGTAAAATCCCTTGTAAAGGCTGTGTGTTTGGTGCATGTCTGCTGTGTGAAGAAGATAGAGGACAGTGTCAATGAGGGATTACCTTCGGGACATTCCAAACCCCTGCACCCTTGAGACTCAAGGCAATCATGCTAAGCTATGGATGCTAAAGTAGATTATCACAGCCCTGCTGATAGCATTCAGCCCCATCTCTGCTCATTTACTTTTATGGCCTCCGAGGTAAGTTTGGGCTGATAAGTAACTGACTGGCATCCTATTGTTTTCCAATGTCCCCTAGTCAGTCAACATAGCCTGTTCAAGCCCTAAATCAACGTGCCTTGAAGGTACCATAAATGTGGATCTGGGCCTGGTGGGTATTCATAAAGTGTCTCAGAGTAAGAGTGCTGGTCTAGGGTCAGTATTAGATCATAATGAATAAGGTTATCTGGACAGAGGGGGACTGATCCTAGATCAGCACTCCTAGTCTGACGTGCTTTATGGATATGGGCACGGGTGTAGAAACATCAACATCCTGTATAAGGATAACATTTTACGAACCTAGTTGCTCCGTCCATTGTAAAGGGAAAACACATACGTAGGTTAGAATGGTTAGAATTTTTTCTAGGCTATTTTGTAATCGTCTCCCATTTTATAGCTAAAGTGCCTTGCGAAAGTATTCGGCCCCCTTGAACTTTGCGACCTTTTGCCACATTTCAGGCTTCAAACATAAAGATATAAAACTGTATTTTTTTGTGAAGAATCAACAACAAGTGGGACACAATCATGAAGTGGAACGACATTTATTGGATATTTCAAACTTTTTTAACAAATCAAAAACTGAAAAATTGGGCGTGCAAAATTATTCAGCCCCCTTAAGTTAATACTTTGTAGCGTCACCTTTTGCTGCGATTACAGCTGTAAGTCGCTTGGGGTATGTCTCTATCAGTTTTGCACATCGAGAGACTGAAATTCTTTCCCATTCCTCCTTGCAAAACAGCTCGAGCTCAGTGAGGTTGGATAGAGAGCATTTGTGAACAGCAGTTTTCAGTTCTTTCCAAAGATTCTCGATTGGATTCAGGTCTGGACTTTGACTTGGCCATTCTAACACCTGGATATGTTTATTTTTGAACCATTCCATTGTAGATTTTGCTTTATGTTTTGGATCATTGTCTTGTTGGAAGACAAATCTCCGTCCCAGTCTCAGGTCTTTTGAAGACTCCATCAGGTTTTCTTCCAGAATGGTCCTGTATTTGGCTCCATCCATCTTCCCATCAATTTTAACCATCTTCCCTGTCCCTGCTGAAGAAAAGCAGGCCCAAACCATGATGCTGCCACCACCATGTTTGACAGTGGGTATGGTGTGTTCAGGGTGATGAGCTGTGTTGCTTTTACGCCAAACATAACGTTTTGCATTGTTGCCAAAAAGTTCAATTTTGGTTTCATCTGACCAGAGCACCTTCTTCCACATGTTTGGTGTGTCTCCCAGGTGGCTTGTGGCAAACTTTAAACGACACTTTTTATGGATATCTTTAAGAAATGGCTTTCTTCTTGCCACTCTTCCATAAAGGCCAGATTTGTGCAATATACGACTGATTGTTGTCCTATGGACAGAGTCTCCCACCTCAGCTGTAGATCTCTGCAGTTCATCCAGAGTGATCATGGGCCTCTTGGCTGCATCTCTGATCAGTCTTCTCCTTGTATGAGCTGAAAGTTTAGAGGGACGGCCAGGTCTTGGTAGATTTGCAGTGGTCTGATACTCCTTCCATTTCAATATTATCCCTTGCACAGTGCTCCTTGGGATGTTTAAAGCTTGGGAAATCTTTTTGTATCCAAATCCGGCTTTAAACTTCTTCACAACAGTATCTCGGACCTGCCTGGTGTGTTCCTTGTTCTTCATGATGCTCTCTGCGCTTTTAACGGACCTCTGAGACTATCACAGTGCAGGTGCATTTATACGGAGACTTGATTACACACAGGTGGATTGTATTTATCATCATTAGTCATTTAGGTCAACATTGGATCATTCAGAGATCCTCACTGAACTTCTGGAGAGAGTTTGCTGTACTGAAAGTAAAGGGGCTGAATAATTTTGCACGCCCAATTTTTCAGTTTTTGATTTGTTAAAAAAGTTTGAAATATCCAATAAATGTCGTTCCACTTCATGATTGTGTCCCACTTGTTGTTGATTCTTCACAAAAAAATACAGTTTTATATCTTTATGTTTGAAGCCAGAAATGTGGCAAAAGGTTGCAAAGTTCAAGGGGGCCGAATACTTTCGCAAGGCACTGTATGTTGAAAAACAACTTGTTATTGTGAAGTCTCTTCTTTTCGGTGACAATTAAAATGATACATGAGCCTTGTGGGTGTGTGTGTGTGTGTGTGTGTGTGTGTGGCATTGGATTCTGAATATAATTAGTCTTCAGTTTTACGATGGTGAACTTGAGTCCCAGATCATATGATCATATGAATGAAAACAGTTTGTAGACATTCTGGTGTTGACATGCCCTTGTATCACTAACATAAAAGGTAATCTGTGTTGGCGAGAGAACATCCTATCTTTGTGTGTGTTTGTATTTCTGTCTCTGTAATGCAGGTCTAAGTGACAGTGTCTGGCTTGGTGTCTCTCTCTCTCTCTCTCTCTCTCTCTCTCTCTCTCTCTCTCTCTCTCTCTCTCTCTCTCTCGCTCTCTCGCTCTCTCTCTCGCTCTCTCTCTCCTCATAAGGTGAGGAGACACAGACGGTGACCTGGATGTCAGACTGGAGGGAAGGTGTGTGTGTCTTCAAGCATGTGTGTGAGATGTACTATCTGCTCTAATATCAAAGACATACAGTTCTCTCCTGCTCCCGTCGTCTGACCCATTTTCATGGCCCCCCCCACTTTTCAGTTACATGAGACTTACACACACACACACACACACACACACACACACACACACACACACACACGCACACGTACACACACACACACACACACACACACCCACACACACACACACACACACACACACACACACACACGCACACGCGCACGCACACACACACACGCACACGCACACACACACACACACACGCACACGCACACGCACACACACACACACACACACACCATAGAGTTCACTTATTTTACGACTGCTCCTATAACTAATCTGATACTGACATGACATTCGAGGAATCCTCAGTGAAGAAGGTAAACGTCTCGTGGTTCACCTGGTTTCTCAGAACCCAGTCTTCAGTGAAGAAAGTAAACATCTCGTGGTTCACCTGGTTTCTCAGAACCCAGTCTTCAGTGAAGAAGGTAAACGTCTCGTTGTTCACCTGGTTTCTCAGAACCCAGTCTTCAGTGAAGAAGGTAAACATCTCGTGGTTCACCTGGTTTCTCACAACCCAGTCTTCAGTGAAGAAGGTAAACATCTCGTGGTTCACCTGGTTTCTCAGAACCCAGTCTTCATTGAAGAAGGTAAACATCTCGTGGTTCACCTGGTTTCTCAGAACCCAGTCTTCAGTGAAGAAAGTAAACATCTCGTGGTTCACCTGGTTTCTCAGAACCCAGTCTTCAGTGAAGAAGGTAAATGCCTCAGTGGTTGACCTTGGCTTTGATCTTATTTCTCAGAGCTCAGTCTTGAGAAACGGCCAATCATCAATGTCCTCCTGAAAGGAGCCAATGACTTAAGTCAAGTAAGTCTTCCGGTCTGCTTCCCCAATGGCACCATATTCCCTACGTTGTACACTACAACAGCCCTATGGGTCCTGGAGAGGAGATCCATCTCAGAGGGCCTTCACTATCACGAGTAGAGGGGACTGGAGCCTTCACTATCACGAGTAGACGGGACTGGGGCCTTCACTATCACGAGTAGAGGGGACTGGGGCCTTCACTATCACGAGTAGAGGGGACTGGGGCCTTCACTATCACGAGTAGAGGGGACTGGGGCCTTTACTATCACAAGAAGAGGGGACTGGGGCCTTCACTATCACGAGTAGAGGGGACTGGGGCCTTCACTATCACGAGTAGAGGGGACTGGGGCCTTCACTATCACGAGTAGAGGGGACTGGGGCCTTCACTATCACGAGTAGAGGGGACTGGGGCCTTTACTATCATGAGTAGAGGGGACTGGGGCCTTTACTATCATGAGTAGAGGGGACTGGGGCCTTTGCTATCATGAGTAGAGGGGACTGGGGCCTTTACTATCATGAGCAGAGGGGACTGGGGCCTTTACTATCATGAGTAGAGGGGACTGGGGCCTTTACTATCATGAGTAGAGGGGACATGGGCCTTCACTATCATGAGTAGAGGGGACTGGGACCTTTGCTATCATGAGCAGAGGGGACTTGGGCCTTTACTATCACGAGTAGCGGGGACTGGGGACTGGAGCCTTCACTATCATGAGTAGAGGGGACTGGGACCTTTGCTATCATGAGTAGAGGGGACTGGGGCCTTTACTATCATGAGTAGAGGGGACTGGGGACTGGAGCCGTCACTATCATGAGTAGAGGGGACTGGGGACTGGAGCCGTCACTATCATGAGTAGAGGGGACTGGAGAGGCTTGTATTTTTGTAACTGTGTGAGTGAGTGGAGCTCAGTGGAGCTCACTTCCTGTTGTAAATGTCCCTTTTGTGTGTGGTGGTTTCCTGTCCGGAGTGACACCAGTGATCCCACTGTGGAGAAAGACACCCACAGGACCTGCCCTCAACCCCAAGGGAACCAAAAAGTGTCTGTGTGTCTGTCAGTGGTTGGGACTGTAGGATGGACACAAGTACTATCCAAAGAAGAAGAAGCAGACATTACAGCTCCGCGTCTGAGGAAGACAACTCATACAAACCTAGAACTGACTGAGAACGTGCTGGTTCACATAGAAACACCAAACTATTTTCCTCCTTCTCCAGAGGAAGCTGGGAGTTGCCCTGGTCTCTGTCATCTTAACACTGAGGTGGAGGTGCGAAAGCGTTAAACAGAGTAATATACAGTACAGCAACTCTTAACAGGATGCCTGGGTGAAAGAGTGTCAGAGGGACAAGGAGGAGGAGGAGGAGGGTGGGGGGGGGGAGTGCTTGGACTGGAATGCGGACCTTGCTGAACAACTGCAACTCCTCTTTACTGTACGGGCGGATGTGTGTGGAGGTCTTGTCAACAGCCTTGTAGGCGAGACCTCGGGCTCCTTCATTAAGTCTCTGAAAGGACCTCCTAATAGGTGGGAGATGTCCTCTAGGAAAGTGTTGCGCCTCAGGGCGAGGACAGAGGGAGAGTAGCATGGGTTGCAAGTCAGGGAAGAGAGTCCTTCTTTGTGAAAGTTAACCTATTAGCCCCGTGACTTAGTTGCATTTTCCGTGAAAAATTTGGGCGGGGAAATTGGTCCCTACGGCAGAAAGGGGTGGATGGTTTGGAGCTGAGAAGAGTCTTTGATAAGACATTTGGTTTGGTGTCACAAGTTTTCTGAGATGAAAAGCGTTTCTCTGAAGAATGAATCCGGGCTGACACGGCATGTGTTTTGGATAGGTATTTACCTGGATAATGGATTCCAATTTGATATCCCTACAGATAAGATTTCTCTCTAAATTGAATTTGAGTTATTTTGACCATCTGACTGATGAGATCAGACCTACTAAGTTTACATTTAGTTGACTAGTGTTTTTGTATTAAACATATGCATCACTACAGACCCCACATACAACAAATGCTAGATAGTTCAACAGAACCAATGCCCTTGTTCCATTAAGTTCCTCCTTTTCCTCCTAAAGGCACTAACTCTAGTTAACATCTAGGATGTAAAGGTGATATGACAGTGTCTTGAGTCATTTTCAAACACAGTGAACCTATTGTTTTAGACGAACAGTGAGCAACAGTTGCCAGACGGCCTGATTCAAACACACAGCCAGACAGGCCTTCTCAACACATTAGGTTGCATTTTGACTAAATATGGGGCTCCCCCAGGGTCAGTTCTGTGAACGTTGCAATTCGGTGAATCAGAGGGTAAAATGCCACAGTTGCAAGTTAAACAAACATCCATATTCCAAAAAGGGAAGGAGGGAGAGAAAAAATAGACAGACAGACAGACAGACAGACAGACAGACAGACAGACAGACAGACAGACAGGGAGTACAGACCAGGCAGGGCGGGTCAAACACAGGAAGGAAACCACAAGACTCCAGCAAAGTCAAGCCCTGAAGAATGTCTGTCTCTCCAAAATGCATAGTAGTTAGTTTCACACACACACACACACACACACACACACACACACACACACACACACACACACACACACACACACACACACACACACACACACACAGACACACAGACACACAGACAGACAGACAGACAGACAGACAGACAGACAGACAGACAGACAGACAGACAGACAGACACATGTAAACCACTTCCTTGCTCCTCCTCTGCCATCTTGTTTTATGAACAGCTACTTTTCTGGCTCTGCAGGGCTACTAAATCCTGAGTTTGGGTGAAAGGTCATGCTCTCTCCATCCTGCTGGGTGGATGCCCATCATTGTGTTTATATATTACCACTGGCGCTATTTCTAGATCGGAGGCAACAGTGTTCCCGACACGGAGCCTCCCTCCTCCACCCTCCTCTTGCCGCAATCAAGGAAAAAGGACATGCCTCCATTTTTGGAACGATGGATCCGAGACAGGAATAGGGCAAGACTATGAATAAAACAATATCCACGTGACTCAATTTTAAAACAAACTGTCATGGTGTTTCGGATCCTACATCTGTAGTTGCGTCCTCTGACAGGGGGAAAGGATGTGTTTTAATGGGCCCAATCATTGTGACTTCATAGAAACCACAACAGAGGAGTCTCTTTGGTGAGTAAAGGAGGAGGAGGAGAAAAGAAAGAGAGAGAGAGACAAGCATTGACTGTGCACAGACTCAGTGAGCATAGGCTTGCTATTGAGAAAGGCCGCCATAGGCAGCCCTGGCTCTCAAGAGAAGACTATGTACACACTACCCACACAATTAGGTGGAAACTGAGCTGCACTTCCTAACCTCCTGCCACATGAATGACCATATTAGAGACCCACAAAGAATTTGAAAACAAACCCAATTTTGATAAACTCCCATGTCTATTGGGTGAAATACCACAGTGTGCCATCACAGCAGCAAGATGTGTGACATGTTGCCACGAGAAAAGGGCAACCAGTGAAGAACAAACACCATTGTAAATACAACCCATACTAATGTTTATTTATTTTGCCTTTTGTTCTTCAACTATTTGCACATAATATGACATTTGTCTATTCTTTGTCTATTCTTTGTTTATTCTTTTGGAACTTTTGTGAGTGTAATGTTTACTGTACATTTTTTATTGTTTATTTCACTTTTGTTTATTATCTATTTCACTTGCTTTGGCAATGTAAACATATGTTTCCCATGCCAATAAAGCCCCTTAAGTTGAACATTGAAATTGAGAGAGAGAGAGAGAGAGAGAGAGAGAGAGAGAGAGAAAGAAAGAGAGACAATTATATAGAGTGAGCGAGAGAGAGAGGAAGATAGAGAGCGAGAGAAAGAGAGAGAGCGAGAGAGAGAGAGAGCGAAAGAGAGAGAGAGCGAGAGAGAGAGACAGAGAGAGAGAGAGAATCTCCCAAGGCACAGATTACATGGAGGCTCTCTGCATGTTTGCCAGTTCAGGGTGCTGACACAGTGAAGCGCCCCACAGCCAGTCTTCACTTTCATCTCCCCCTCAGGCCTCCTCTCCACTCTCTCCACCCCGAGACACCCACTCTAGAGTACCCAGCCCAGCCAGGGGCTGCCTTATCAGGTGCAGGTGAGGGGAGAGGGAGGGTAAGAACCAAAGGCTCCATTGTTTGGCCTACGGGCCAAGAGAAGAGGGGAAGATAGGGGAGGAATGCTCAGTGGAGAGGCTGATCAAAGATCAAAGACTTATGGGGATTGGGGGAAGAAGGGAGGGATAGAGGGAATGGGGGAAGGAAAACCATCATCGTTGGTATTGTGTTCATACAATAACTCTTGTATGAGAGAACAGAGTGAGGAACGAGGTGACGGTAATTGACCGTATCATAACAATCCCCACCACATATTCTTAGTGGGCGGCCACTGTCCTAATCCTTCCTCTTTCGTTCCTCGATTCTCAAAATCTTTCTGCCTGAGACAATCAACTTCCCGAAGAAAAGGATGCTAGGTAAATGAGTAATGAGTCTTCGGGGCTGTTTTAGAGGTCCGTGATGAATGCACCTGAAATGGCACATATTCCCTCATTTAAAAGTCATCCAGTAAAGGAATAAGCTTCATATACGGTTGTTTATGTAATTCCATGCTGCCAACTGACATTTCGGGTGCAGACCACCACGTCTGATTTGCGGTCTCGGCATCTGCAAAAACCTCCTCCGAGCATGTTGGTCTATTGCATTCTTCCTCCCTCTTCAGTATGATTTCAGGAGGGAGACAACTAGGTAGGCTACAGGAAGCCTGGAGGTATTTACACCGAAGAGCAGGAGATAGACAGGAACTACAGGAAGCCTGGATGCATTTACACTGAGGAACAGGAGATAGACAACAACTACAGGAAGCCTGGAGGTATTTACACTGAGGAAGAGGAGACAGACATGGACTACATGAAGCCTGGATGTATTTACACTGAGTAGCAGGAGACAGACAGGGACTACAGGGACCCTGGAGGTATTTACACTGAGTAGCAGGAGACAGACAGGAACTACAGGAAGGCTGGAGGTATTTACACTGAAGAGCAGGAGACAGACAGGAACTACAGGAAGGCTGGAGGTATTTACACTGAGTAGCAGGAGACAGACAGGAACTATAGGAAGGCTGGAGGTATTTACACTGAGTAGCAGGAGACAGACAGGAACTACAAGAAGGCTGGAGGTATTTACACTGAAGAGCAGGAGACAGACAGGAACTACAGGAAGGCTGGAGGTATTTACACTGAGTAGCAGGAGACAGACAGGAACTACAGGAAGGCTGCAGGTATTTACACTGAAGAGCAGGAGACATACAGGAACTACAGGAAGGCTGGAGGTATTTACACTGAAGGGCAGGAGATAGGCAGGAACTACAGGAAGGCTGGAGGTATTTACACTGAAGAGCAGGAGACAGACAGGAACTACAGTAAGGCTGGAGGTATTTACACTGAGGAACAGGAGACAGACAGGGACTACAGGAAGGCTGGATGTATTTACACTGAGGAACAGGAGACAGACAGGGACTACAGGGACCCTGGAGGTATTTACACTGAAGGGCAGGAGATAGGCAGGAACTACAGGAAGCCTGGATGTATTTACACTGAAGAGCAGGAGACAGACAGGAACTACAGGAATCCTGGAGGTATTTACACCGAGGAACAGCAGGAGACAGACAGGAACTACAGGAATCCTGGAGGTATTTACACAGAGGAGCAGGAGACAGGGATGATAAAGAGTGGATTTGGAGCAGCTATCCCAGGAATCAATACATTAAGTCCCTGTGTCTACTTACAGACTCAGGTCAACGTAACATATTGCCTAAAGTGGGGATATGGAAACATATCATCACTCCCAAATAAACCCATGTCAAATTACACAGCGCCCATCTGTTTTCTATAGCATACTATAGGCTATTCATCCTATCCATCTGTTTTCTATAGCATACTGTAGGCTATTCATCCTAAACATCTGTTTTCTATAGCATACTGTAGGCTATTCATCCTAAACACCTGTTTTCTATAGCATACTGTAGGCTATTCATCCTAAACATCTGTTTTCTATAGCATACTGTAGGCTATTCATCCTAAACACCTGTTTTCTATAGCATACTGTAGGCTATTCATCCTAAACATCTGTTTTCTATAGCATACTGTAGGCTATTCATCCTAAACACCTGTTTTCTATAGCATACTGTAGGCTATTCATCCTAAACACCTGTTTTCTATAGCATACTGTAGGCTATTCATCCTAAACACCTGTTTTCTATTGCATACTGTAGGCTATTCATCCTAAACATCTGTTGTCTATAGCATACTGTAGGCTATTCATCCTAAACACCTGTTTTCTATAGAATACTGTAGCCTATTCATCCTAAACACCTGTTTTCTATAGCATACTATGGGCTATTCATCCTAAACACCTGTTTTCTATTGCATACTATAGGCTATTCATCCTAAACACCTGTTTTCTATAGCATACTGTAGGCTATTCATCCTAAGCATCTGTTTTCTATAGCATACTATAGGCTATTCATCCTAAACACCTGTTTTCTATAGCATACTATAGGCTATTCATCCTAAACATCTGTTTTCTATAGCATACTGTAGGCTATTCATCCTAAACACCTGTTTTCTATAGCATACTGTAGGCTATTCATCCTAAACACCTGTTTTCTATAGCATACTGTAGGCTATTCATCCTAAACACCTGTTTTCTATAGCATACTGTAGGCTATTCATCCTAAACACCTGTTTTCTATAGCATACTATAGGCTATTCATCCTAAACACCTGTTTTCTATTGCATACTATAGGCTATTCATCCTAAACACCTGTTTTCTATAGCATACTGTAGGCTATTCATCCTAAGCATCTGTTTTCTATAGCATACTATAGGCTATTCATCCTAAACACCTGTTTTCTATAGCATACTATAGGCTATTCATCCTAAACATCTGTTTTCTATAGCATACTGTAGGCTATTCATCCTAAACACCTGTTTTCTATAGCATACTGTAGGCTATTCATCCTAAACATCTGTTTTCTATAGCATACTGTAGGCTATTCATCCTAAACAACTGTTTTCTATAGCATACTATAGGCTATTCATCCTAAACACCTGTTTTCTATAGCATACTGTAGGCTATTCATCCTAAACATCTGTTGTCTATAGCATACTGTAGGCTATTCATCCTAAACACCTGTTTTCTATAGCATACTGTAGGCTATTCATCCTAAGCATCTGTTTTCTATAGCATACTATAGGCTATTCATCCTAAACACCTGTTTTCTATAGCATACTGTAGGCTATTCATCCTAAACACCTGTTTTCTATAGCATACTGTAGGCTATTCATCCTAAGCATCTGTTTTCTATAGCATACTGTAGGCTATTCATCTTAACCATCTGTTTTCTATAGCATACTGTAGGCTATTCATCCTAAACACCTGTTTTCTATAGCATACTGTAGGCTATTCATCCTAAGCATCTGTTTTCTATAGCATACTGTAGGTTATTCATCCTAAACGTTTGGTTACATCATTTCTAGGGCTCAGAAGCGTGCAGTTCGGAGCATCCCTGGGGCGGCAGGTAGTCTAGTGGTTAGAGTGTTGGACTAGTAACCGAAAGGTTGCAAGATTGAATCCCTGAGCTGACAAGGAAAAAATAGTTGTTCTGCCCCCGAACAAGGCAGTTAACCCACTGTTCCTAGGCCGTCATTGAAAATAAGGATTTGTTATTAACTGACTTGCCTCGTTAAATAAAGGTAAAATTAAAAAATCCCTCTGGTTGTCGGAGGGAATGCTTCTGTTTCCGTGGTGACGGTAAAATGAACCATGAATGGCCCAATCTTTCATGTTGTCACCCCCAAAGCACTAACACACTGTGAGTGTGATGTCACATGGTTCCAAGAGATATTATATAAATGGGGCTTTGATGTGACAATGAACACTGGTCTCTGTGCGCCAGTAAAATCACTCCCCTCCGCAACTCATGATACCCATGTCCAGGGTTCCATCACATAACCCCAGTGGTGGGGGCGGGGGGGGGATGTTGTTAGGTAACACAGCTTCAGGAAGTGGAACTGATGTTAACAGAGCCCCAAAATGTCAAAAACAGACTTTAAAGTGGCTTTATAGTTAGTTACTGTAGTCCTTAAGCTACTACATGTGATTCTGAGCAGAAGGTCATTGTGAAAAGTTGCGTAATTGAAAAGAGAGCACACACACACACACACACACACACACACACACACACTCCTCTCCCATCTCTCCTCCCTCCTTCCCCTCTCCCTGGTATTGTTTTCTGGTGCACAGAAGACTTGGGGGGGGGGGGGGGATTTAATGAACGCAGCGCCCCTGCTGCTTCTTTGACAGTGCCTCTATCCAGTCCGGCTGTTTCCTGGTGACACTGTGTAATACCGGCAGACGACAAGGAGACTGGAGACTGGTCAGAGCCAGAGTGGCTCTCAATCCCTCCCCCCCTGAGAGGATTTTGTCTAGAAGGGATCTTTTGTCAAAATAAACTTTTTGTAGCATGTTTAAGGAGAATTAACAAAGCAGGTTAGAATAATTAGTGCAGCAGTTAAGGAGAATGAGGCTAAGGTTATGAAAGGGGTTAGGGTTAGGGTTAGCTAAAAATGACCCAAAAAATGTGAGTCAATTTGACAAAAGCTGTATCAGCTCAAATTGAACTCAAATCAAAAGAATGGCACTCACATCTCATATAGCGCTAGTGAATGAGCAGACCTGGTTTAAAAACAACAAATAAAGCATCATGTCATAGCACAACACTACTCCCCCATGTGACACACTTGTTGTGTGTATGTACTGACATGTATGTGTAATTGACAGATGCACACACACACACCAACACACACACACCAACACACACACACACACACACACACACACACACACACACACACACACACACACACACACACACACACACACACACACACACACACACACACACACACACAGTAATGTATTTTCGTTATGTGTTGAACGCCAGTAAGACTAGCTGTCGTCATTGGAGTCGGCTATCGGAGATCCACATGCTTCGTAAACAGGTGTAAACTAGCAGGGATGTGTTTACTGACAGGTCCTATTTTTGATAGCCAGCCAGGTTGTTGCTAATGGCTAACTAACTGAACTAAAGGAAAATACCCGAGCCACAATGTCTACATGTTGTCCCTCCAGGTCTGGATGCAGGATTTACAACAGGAAATGCCATTGCTGGGGGGTGGGAGGTGTGTGTCTGTGTGTACGCATGCATGTGTGTGAGCGTGTGTGTGTGTGTGTCTGTGTGTATGCATGCATGTGTGTGTGTGTCTGTGTATGTGTGTGAGAGTAGGGGGTTGGAGTGAGGTCTGGGGAGGTTTGGGGATCTATCTGACAAGCCGGAGAGTCTGGTTTCTATCTTCATCCTCCCGGTGATGGGTTGGGGTTAGGGTGATGGGTTGGGGTGAGGGTGATGACTTGGTTTAGGGTGATGAGTTGGGGTTAGGGTGATGAGTTGGGGTTAGGGTGATGGGTTGGTGTTAGGGTGATGAGTTGGGTTTAGGGTGATGAGTTGGGGTTAGGGTGATGAGTTGGGGTTAGGGTGATGAGTTGGGTTTAGGGTGATGAGTTGGGGTTAGGGTGATGAGTTGGGGTTAGGGTGATGAGTTGGGTTTAGGGTGATGAGTTGGGGTTAGGGTGATGACTTGGTTTAGGGTGATGAGTTGGGGTTAGGGTGATGAGTTGGTGTTAGGGTGATGAGTTGGGTTTAGGGTGATGAGTTGGGGTTAGGGTGATGAGTTGGGGTTAGGGTGATGAGTTGGGTTTAGGGTGATGAGTTGGGGTTAGGGTGATGAGTTGGGTTTAGGGTGATGAGTTGGGGTTAGGGTGATGAGTTGGGGTTAGGGTGATGGTTTGGGGTTAGGGTGATGGGTTGGGGTTAGGGTGATGGTTTGGGGTTAGGGTGATGAGTTGGGGTTAGGGTGATGACTTGGTTTAGGGTGATGAGTTGGGGTTAGGGTGATGAGTTGGGGTTAGGGTGATGGGTTGGTGTTAGGGTGATGAGTTGGGTTTAGGGTGATGAGTTGGGGTTAGGGTGATGAGTTGGGGTTAGGGTGATGAGTTGGGTTTAGGGTGATGAGTTGGGGTTAGGGTGATGAGTTGGGGTTAGGGTGATGAGTTGGGTTTAGGGTGATGAGTTGGGGTTAGGGTGATGACTTGGTTTAGGGTGATGAGTTGGGGTTAGGGTGATGAGTTGGGGTTAGGGTGATGGGTTGGTGTTAGGGTGATGAGTTGGGTTTAGGGTGATGAGTTGGGGTTAGGGTGATGAGTTGGGGTTAGGGTGATGAGTTGGGTTTAGGGTGATGAGTTGGGGTTAGGGTGATGAGTTGGGGTTAGGGTGATGAGTTGGGTTTAGGGTGATGAGTTGGGTTTAGGGTGATGAGTTGGGGTTAGGGTGATGGTTTGGGGTTAGGGTGATGGGTTGGGGTTAGGGTGATGGTTTGGGGTTAGGGTGATGAGTTGGGGTTAGGGTGATGGGTTGGGGTTAGGGTGATGGTTTTGGGTTAGGGTGATGGGTCAGGGTGATGGTTTGGGGTTAGGGGTTAGGGTGATATTTGGGGTTAGGGTGATGGTTTGGGGTTAGGGTGATGGGTTGGGGTTAGGTTGATGGTTTGGGGTTAGGGTGATGGTTTGGGGTTAGGGTGATGGGTTGGGGTCAGGGAGATGGGTTGGGGTTAGGGTGATGGTTTGGGGTTAGGGTGAAGGGTTGCGGTTAGGGTGATGGTTTGGGGTTAGGGTGATGGGTTGGGGTTAGGTTGATGGGTTGGGGTTAGGGTGATGGGTTGGTCAACATATGGGTCTGATACATGTTATCTGAATACACATCATGTGTCTCTCTTTGACATCCTGGGATATGCCAGAGCCTCCCCCTCCACTCCTGCTGTCTCTGTCTCTCCTTCTATCTCTCCTGCCCTGCGCCTTCCTCCCTCCCCTAGCTCTGAGCTGAACCCAGGAGAAAGATATTAGATTAATAAATGTCATCCTCTGACCTTGTGTATGGCTCCCAGACCCCATGCATTATTGCCTGTCTGGTCTCATTGGCGGACGCACACGCATACGCACGCGCGCACACGCACGCACGCACGCACGCACGCACGCACGCACGCACGCACGCACACACACACACACACACACACACACACACACACACACACACACACACAATAATTTCAGTTCCACGTTATTCACCACAGACATGTCTTCATCAAAATCATACCAATCTGTTAAACTGCTGAAGGGAAAATAATATGTACATGTAACCGGTGGGAATCGAACCCGGTCAACCCAATGTGTGACGTAACCATTAGACCCAAAGGACTCCCTGAAGGTGTGAGAGTGTCATTTGAGCTCACAAGTGTCAGACAGGGCTACCTCATCACGAGAGTGTGACACAAAATCAGCTCCGCTACACACACACACACACACACACACACACACACACACACACGCAGGAAACCAACGTTATATGAGAAAACTGAAAAGCATGATGACTCACCGTTTCTTTGGGTTGTCTTGGGCATGGCAGACAGGCTCTGTAGAAGAGACCAACACAGAGGAGGAGTCAGGATTGGTTTTAAGACTTAAAACTGCAACATTGGTACTGAAACATTGGTAACACTTTACATACAGGTGTGGGATCTTAATTTGATCACCATATTGCAGGACAACTTTCCTGTAATGCAGGAAATGTACAATTGAAAGTGTATTTGAGGTTTAAAAAGGCTTCTGAAGTTTGTAATTTCCCCTTTGAAAATTCAAACTTTATTTTCCCTTCCGATAATGTAATCAACCCTCTGTAAAAATGTCCATTAATTATAATCCACATAGTAATTCACATTTCCTGTTGCTACACGATTGTTTTCCTGCTGTAGCAAACTGGCTCAAATTAAGATCCTGCATCTGTACTGGTTACATTTGTTAGAAGCATCTATGGACCTACTGTCATACCATACGGCTTTACTAGATCTGCAAAATGTCCTGCTTATTCACTCCTGATTCCTGGGAATTCTCCACAATGGATTTCTAGAAACGTTGTCAATAGACCTGATTCCTACTGCAGGTATGTCAAGTAGGACACATGAGGCCAACAGGTCTGATTCCTACTGCAGGTATGTCAAGTAGGACAAATGAGGCCAACAGTCCTGATTCCTACTGCAGGTATGTCAAGTAGGAAACATGAGGCCAACAGGTCTGATTCCTACTGCAGGTATGTCAAGTAGGACACATGAGGCCAACAGGCCTGATTCCTACTGCAGGTATGTCAAGTAGGAAACATGAGGCCAACAGGCCTGATTCCTACTGCAGGTATGTCAAGTAGGACACATGAGGCCAACAGGCTTGATTCCTACTGCAGGTATGTCAAGTAGGAAACACGAGGACAATAAGCCTGATTCCTACTGCAGGTATATCAAGTAGGACACATGGGGACAACATGCCTGATTCCTACTGCAGGTATGTCAAGTAGGACACATGAGGCCAACAGGCCTGATTCCTACTGCAGGTAAGTCAAGTAGGACACATGAGGCCAACCGGCCTGATTCATACTGCAGGTAAGTCAAGTAGGACACATGAGGACAACAGGCCTGATTCCTACTGCAGGTATGTCAAGTAGGACACATGAGGACAACAGGCCTGATTCCTACTGCAGGTATGTCAAGTAGCACTCATGAGGACAACAGGCCTGATTCCTACTGCAGGTATGTCAAGTAGGACACACGAGGACAACAGGCCTGATTCCTAAAGCAGGTAAGTCAAGTAGGACACATGAGGACAACAGGCCTGATTCCTACTGCAGGTAAGTCAAGTAGGACACATGAGGCCAACAGGCCTGATTCCTAATGCAGGTATGTCAAGTAGGGCACATGCGGACAACAGGCCTGATTCTTACTGCAGGTATGTTAAGTAGGACACATGAGGCCAACAGGCCTGATTCCTACTGCAGGCATGTCAAGTAGGACACATGAGGACAACAGGCCTGATTCTTACTGCAGGTATGTCAAGTAGGAAACATGAGGCCAACAGGCCTGATTCCTACTGCAGGTATGTCAAGTAGGAAACATGAGGCCAACAGGCCTGATTCCTACTGCAGGTATGTCAAGTAGGAAACATGAGGCCAACAGGCCTGATTCCTACTGCAGGTATGTCAAGTAGGACACATGAGGCCAACAGGCCTGATTCCTACTGCAGGCATGTCAAGTAGGACACATGAGGACAACAGGCCTGATTCCTACTGCAGGTATGTCAAGTAGGACACATGAGGCCAACAGGCCTGATTCCTACTGCAGGTATGTCAAGTAGGACACATGAGGCCAACAGGCCTGATTCCTACTGCAGGCATGTCAAGTAGGACAAATGAGGACAACAGGCCTGATTCCTACTGCAGGTATGTCAAGTAGGACACATGAGTCCAACAGGCCTGATTCCTACTGCAGGCATGTCAAGTAGGACACATGAGGCCAACAGGCCTGATTCCTACTGCAGGTAAATCCCCCTTCCATAAAGGTTGTAAATCTCTGACACTTTAAGTGCTCTCTCATAGGAATGGAATTTAATTCAAGCAAATTCTCAAATATGTTTTACCATGTTTTACAGCTGTCTAATATGATTCAGTACCACCGTTCATTCTTCAGTGTGTGTGTATCTCTCTCTCTCTCTGTGTGTGTGTGTGTGTGTGTGTGTGTGTGCTTGCCTGTTCCAGAGTGCAGCTGGCTACAGAATGTGATTCAAACAAATGATCAGCCATTCCGTTGAAAACATACATCAGAAATACAACATACATAACTTTACTTTTCACTTTTAAGTCAGACCTTTGATCCAGTAAATGTGTGTTCTTCTAGGCCTACACAGAGTTACTGTACGCCATGCGGAAGGCACGGGGCAAACATGTCGTTTTCTGATGTGCAAACGCCTCAATCCAAGGCCACAGCAACAGATAAAGAATTTTCGGGCTGTTTTCCTTAGAGAAGGGGAGAGCGAGAGAGGGTTGTGTGTGTGTGTGTGTGTGTGTGTGTGTGTGTGTGTGTGTGTGTGTGTGTGTGTGGAATGCAGGGGTCTCCCTTGTTCTCTGACATCTGACCTCAGGTCCCGACTGACCTTTGATCTCTGAGCCTGTTTTAATCCAAGACGGGTCCCTGGAATAGATCTGGGGCCAAAGCTTCACACTATGCATATGTTTGTGTAAGAGTGTGTATGTGTGTTCTTAGGTGAACATTTAACTCATTTAGCAGTGGTGTAGCAGTGATGTAATCAAGTAACTAAACTTGATTCCAAGTCGAGTCCTAAGTCCCTAGTATTTGAGTCAGAGTCGTTTATACACAGAAATGGTCCACCCACACAGACAGCGTGGTGAAGAAAGCGCATCAGCGCCTCTTCAACCTCAAGAGTTTGGCTTATCAAATTTGGCTTATCATCTAAAACACTCACAAACTTTTACAGGTGCACAATCGAGAGCGTTCTTTCAGGCTGTATCACCACCTGGTACGGCAATTGCACCGCCCTCAACCGCAAGGCTCTCTAGAGGGTAGTGTGGTCTGCACAACGCATCAGAGGGGGTAAACTACCTGCCCTCCAGGACAACTACAGCACCTGATGTCACAGGAAGGCCAAGGACATCAACCACATCATCAAGGACAACAACCACCCGAGCCACTGCCTGTTCACCCTGCTATCATCCAGAAGGCTGGTCAGTACAGGTGCATCAAAGCTGGGACCGAGAGACTGAAAAACAGCTTCTATCTCAAGGCCATCAGACTGTTAAACAGCCATCATTAACATAGAGAGGCTGCTGCCAACATACTGACTCAAATCTCTGGCCACTTAAATAAATTGACTTAATAAAGGTACCGCTAGTCACTTTAAATAATACCACTTTAATAATGTTTACATATCCTACATTACTCATCTCATATGTATATACTGTATTCTATACCATCTACTGCATCTTGCCTATGCCGTTCGGCCATCTCTCATCCATGTATTTATATGTACATATTCTATTCCTCTCTTTACATTTCTGTGTATTTGTGTGTATAAGGTAGTTGTTGTGAATTTGTCAGATTACTGTTAGATATTACTGCATAGTCGGATCTAGAAGCACAAGCATTTCGCATTAACATCTGTTAACCATGTGCATGTGACCAATAACATTTGATTTGATTACACTCGAATCATGAGTCAAGTCCTAAGTCCCTAGTGTTTGAGTCCGAGTCGTTACACTCGAGTCACGAGTCAAGTCCTAAGTCCCGATTGTTTGAGTCCGAGTCGTTTGTACTCGAGTCAAGTCACAAGTCCTTCGGTAGTGCTAAAAGCTGCAGTCCAACCGTTTTTGAAGCTGAATTTGATGACATTGTTGCATATTTAACTAGATAATACAGCTTTCTAACATTTGCTGTTTTAATGACTGGTATGTTGAATTATGCAAACGTCACTACTGGTGGAACCCGAGTCTTCGACTACAGCACTGCTTTATAGTCATGTTCTAGTGTGTCAGTAAGGCCATATTCATTCATGTATTTATTATTGTCACATACACCAGATAGGTGCAGTGAAATGTGTTGTTTTACACCATCATCCATGGTAGTACGGCACACCTGCAGCAATTAGGGTTAAGTGCCTTGCTCAAGTGCACATCGGCAGATTTTTCACCTTGTTGGCTCTGGTATTCAAATCAGCCACCTTTCGGTTACTGGCCCAACGCTCTAACCGCTAGGCTACCTGCCTCCTCTACACTCTAACCGCTAGGCTATCTGCCACCTCTACACTCTAACCGCTAGGCTACCTGCCACCTCTACACTCTAACCGCTAGGCTACCTGCCACCTCTACACTCTAACCGCTATGCTACCTGCCACCTCTACACTCTAACCGCTAGGCTACCTGCCACCTCTACACTCTAACCGCTAGGCTACCTGCCACCTCTACACTCTAACCGCTAGGCTACCTGCCACCTCTACACTCTAACCGCTAGGCTACCTGCTACCTCTACACTCTAACCGCTAGGCTACCTGCCTCCCTGTTTATAAAGCAGGATTACAACTCCTGAACAACATTATCCAGTTGGTCAGGTCACAGTGAAAACTCCAGTATCTACACATCAAATACTGTGGGAGACGGCTTAGTCCAAAATAGGATTTGCTTCCCTATATAGTGCACTCCTATGGGCCCTGGTCAGAAGTAGTGCCCCAGATAGGATGCCATTTCAGACACAGCCACGGATGTATAGCCAACACAAAGCCTCGTCTCATCCTCTGTTTGTCGGTGTTGATCAGCTGGGTTGATGGCTGGATAAAACTGTTGTCTTGGTCCCAATCTGTCTGTCTCTGGGTTGTGTCCCAAATGGTACCCTACCCTCTATATAGTGCACTAGATTTGAGTAGTTTTACCAGAGTTGGGCCCTGGTCAAAAGTAGAGCAGTAGAGCCATTTGGGACTCAAGCCTCAGTCTCTTCCACAACCCAGTGTCTGAGACCCAGCCATGCATACCTCTTCTAAGTCTTATCTAAATCCCACACAACCTCAATCACATTCACCGCTGGCTGGGCTGGCTGGGCTGGCTGGGCTGGATGGGCTGGATGGGCTGGCTGGGCTGGGTGGGCTGGATGGGCTGGCTGGGGTGGCTGGCTGGGCTGGCTGGGCTGGCTGGGCCACAGTGTGTGTGTCTGTGCACGTGTGTGCAAGTGTGTGTGTGTGTGTGTGTATATATGTGTGTGTGTGGCCAGTGGGGATTCAGAGAAAACAACAGAGGGCTTTATCACACACGCAGGTCACATTTCACATGTGGAAATAGAGAGGAATTCCCTCAACAATTTAGTGCCCTTTAATTAACCTTCCAACAACACTGGGGAGATACCATTACTGCTGTCCCCCTTTAGGGAGAAGTAGGATCCCCTTTAGGGAGAAGTAGGATCCCCTTTAGGGAGAAGTAGGAACTCCTTTAGGGAGAAGTAGGATCCCCTTTAGGGAGAAGTAGGATCCCCTTTAGGGAGAAGTAGGATCCCCTTTAGGGAGAACCTACAGCCCTGTGCTTCCCTCATCGGCAGTTCAATCATTAAATCATCACCACAAATACAACAACCAGCCAGGACCTTGGCTTGGTATCAGAGGTACATTCATATGTCTACTTCAGCTGCTCAGCTCAGAGGAGTTGAACTTCTTCTCCCCCTGTCACAACAATCTGTTCATCGCATTCCTCTGTGTGTAGGAGTGTGTGTGTAATCTGTGTGTGTATGTAATCTGTGTGTGTAATCTGTGTGTGTGTAATCTATGTGTGTGTGTAATGTGTGTGTGTGTGCATAATGTGTGTGTGTAATGTGTGTGTGTAATCTCTGTGTGTGTGTGTGTGTAGCCTGCCAGATAACTCCTGTGAACCTCGTCATGGCCACTTTAACAATTGGCTTCATTATTGTTTATTTTTATCTACTCACATTTGTCTACTTCCTGGTGTGTGCACAGTTTAGGTTAATCTCATTGTTATGCCATCGGGACAATGGTAGAATCTCTTCTTGTGTGGTGTGTTTTAAAACACAGGCCTCCACTGCCTCATTTACTACAGCTAATTTACAGGTGGAGGGAGGGAGGGAGGGATGGAGTGAGAGAGGCAGGCAGGCAGGCAGGCAGGCAGGCAGGCAGGCAGGCAGGCAGGCAGGCAGGCAGGCAGGCAAGCAGGCAGGCAGGCAGGCAGGCAGGCAGGCAGGCAGGCAGGCAGGGAGAGAGAGAGAGAGAGAGAGGGAGAGGGAGAGGGACAGAGAGAGAGAGAGAGAGAGAGAGAGAGGGAGGGAGGGAGGGAGGGAGGGAGGGAGGGAGGGAGGGAGGGAGGGAGGGTTGGAGGGAGGGAGGGAGGGAGGAGAGAGAGACAAAGAAAGAAAGAAAGAAAGAAAGGGGGGAAGGAGAGAGAGGGAGAGCGAGAGAGAGAGGTGTGTGGATGTGAGAGTATGAGAGTGTGTGTATTTGTGTCTGTGCATGTCTACATGTGCACGTGTGTGTACGTTCTGCAGGGTGTGTATGACACAGGGGCCAAACAACACTATACAATGCAGCGCTTTGGCATGTGGCTCTAGTCTTGCATGATGTAAATCGAGTCCGCCATGCCAGACCACCAGACCACCACCCCTACCACCACCCTCCCCTCCCCCAAAAAACTATCTCCAGCTGCGGACTGGGCCCAATGACTCTGACCACCCATAGTCTCAGCAGACCCAGGGATTAGACAGGCTCAAGCCAAGCAGATCCATTCTCTCTCACCTCACCAGATGGTTTAATTGGTGCCAGTGGCATGGCTATGCTTTGGTCAGGTAAACAGGACGGAGAGGGATGGAGGGAGGAGGACACTGTGTGTGAGAAGGAGAAGAGGAGAGGGAGAGAGGGGTGGGAAGGAGGGAAAGAGAGAGGAAGAGTGAGTCACGCAGAGTGTTTCTGTGTGCGTGTGTTTGTATGTGTGTGTTTGTATGCGTGTGCGTATACAGAGGGCCTTGGTTTTATCTGTTCTCTGGTCTGTGACTGCAGTGTGAGTGTGACAGACCTATCAGCCCTGCACTTATAATGGAATTCATTCTCCACACTCTAAGCCCTGCGCGCACATGCCCTTAAAAACGTTCTCTCTCTTTTCACTGCACCCCACTTCTCAGAGACAAGCCCCCCGTCCCCTGCCTCCCTCGCCCTTACACCTTCTCCCCTCTCCCTGTACCCCATTCCACCTTTTAACAATTTCCAGATGTGTCACATTACATTTGAAGTGTGTCAACAGGACGTGATGTCATCTTTCCTGGTAAGTGAGGGACTACTTCCTGGTAAAGAAATGAGGCCTATACCTGGAAAAGGCTGTACGGACACTCCTGACCTGCTTTGGTTTGTAACAGGTCAGCAGTGTCCGTTTAGCCTCTCCCTCTACACCTGTCACGTGTTTCAGATTACGTTTGGACGTTTTTGAAATGATATTTAACCACACAGGTCAGTTTTGCGCAAGTTGAACACAAAACACAGGTGGTATTGTAGAATGCGTTATAACATTAGATTCAAGACTTCATATTCAAATTCCTATTATTTTTCTGTACACATCAATGCACCACTGCCTGAAGTACATCACATCTTCATAATGTGATATATACAGATGGGTACTAGGAAGTGTTTAACACTAATCTACGTTGGGAAATGGGCACGGTTTACTGAGTGGCTTAAGGAAGCAGACAGCTTCAGCAGCTGCTAGCTGATCATTCCCACACAGGCTGCCAGCCGAGTTGCCCTCTTGTTCAACCTGCTGGACATGAGATAAGGTCTGTACAGGAGTGATGTTGATGGAAAAAGGGAGAGGAGAGAAAGAGAGAGTGACACAGACGCGCACCCCCCCCTCCCCCCCCCCCCCCCCCCCACCCCTCACGCACGCACACACTCACACACAGACCCACCCCGCACACACAGACCCACCCCCCACACATGGACCCACACCCCACACACAGACCCACCCCCCACACACAGACCAACCCCCGCACACACGGACCCACCCCCCACACACGGACCCACACCCCACACACAGACCCACCCCCCACACACAGACCCACCCCCCATACACGGACCCACCCACCACACACAGTGTGTTTGTTTAGAGCACCAAGCCAAAGCAGCAGGCTTCTGGTTTCATCCAGTGTCTGCTGGGATTTAGTGTTAGGCCCTCTGAGTGTAAACGGCTGGCAGGCCAGTGGAATCCATCAACAGATGAGAGATAAACCAACTCCTACCTTCCCCTTCTCCTCCCAACTTCTACCTTCCCCTTCTCCTCCCAACTCCTACCTCCTCCTCCTCCTCCCACTACCACAGACTGGCCTTGTCTGGTCTGGTCCTCCTATCACACTGAGTTCATTGCTGTCCTCCTCCTGACTAACACCTCTTCTTTTTTGCCTTGTTGTTGATGACTGTCCTCATTCGTCTCTTGGCTCTGTGTCTTACCAAGCAGAGAAAATGGGGATCAGTCTCATGAGCTCCTGGATTAGCGTGAGCCTGACTCCAGTAACAATGCTAGCTCCTGGATTAGCCAACGGTGCTTTGGGGGACAACAACAGAGTGGGCTGAGTCCCACAGCAGGGTTGAATTGTCTCATATGGAGGACAGAGGCCATGGTAGACCTCCTGTTTAATGACCTACCTACTCTCGCTTTCTCTCGCTCTCGCTCTCTCTCTCTCTCTCGCTTTCTCCCACTCTCGCTCTCTCTCTCTCTCTCACTGTCTCCCCCACTGCTTTCTCTCACTCTCACTCTGTTATTTCTCTCTCTCTCTCTCTCTCTCTCTCTCTCTCTCTCTCTCTCTCCCCCTCGCTCTCTCTCACTCTCGCTGTTATTTCTCCCTCTCTCTCTCTCTCTCTCCCTCTCTCTCTCTCTCTCTCTCTCTCTCTCTCTCTCTCTCTCTCTCTCACTATCACTCTCTTTCTCTCTCTCTCTCACTCTCTCTTCTTCCTCACACAGACTCAAATACGCATGGACAAGGGCATGCACATGTGTGGGCAAAAACAGATACGCATAAACACACATGCACAGACACGTGCTTGTGGGCACACACACACGCAGCTGCGCCTCCAGATTTCACACACAATGCCACCAGATACCCAACACCATCAGACATTTAATTTAACACAGCCTATCTTCTAATGCCAGACAAGAGCCCTAACCAAACACAAACACCTTCATCATGACGTCTGTTAATAAGGCCCACATTCTAAGTCAAGACTCACGGTTTGACCGTTGTGCCTAAGTAGTGGCTGTGTTGAGTTGTGGTTGAGATGATGTCATTCACACACACACACACACACACACACACACACACACACACACACACACACACACACACACACACACACACACACATACACACACACACATACACACACACACCGCAGGCCTGCTGTAAGTGCCGCAGGCTGCATCACACCTGGTTTTACGATGCGTGCCTGTTGTGTGTCGGTGCTCTGCTCCGCTTCAAGTGTGTTTGTTTGTTACATGATTTACAGACGTTCATTCGGGCTGGAGGGGGTTTCGAGATGCCTCAGTTTACCTGTCATATAGAAGATTTACCATCTATAACATCATCACACAACTATGTGTGTGTGTGTGTGTGTGTGTGTGTGCATCCTTTTGATGTAGTAACCAACAATAATAATAATAACAGTAGTAAAAATAACAACATTAATAACAGTAATATTAACAATAATAAAAATAATAACAATAATAATTATAATAATACTAATAACACACGCACACACACACACACACACACAAACACACACACACACACACACACACACACACACACACACACACACACACACACACACACACACACACACACACACACACACACACACACACACACACACAAACACACACACACACACACTCACTAGCACTATTAACACTATACATCTCTCTCTCAGCAACTAATATGTGTAATGCGATGTGTGCTGGTGTTGGTAAAAACAGAGCTGTTAAATAAACATTTAAAAAACCTCCGAAAACCAGAGTATACAAAAATAACATGATAGGGTGTAAAACTCATCGCACACCAGAACAAAATAACACACTTACATACAGCAAACCATCTCTGAAAAGGACATGAGGGGAAACAGAGGGTTAAATACACAACATGTAATGAATGGGATTGGAACCAGGTGTGTAGGAAGACAAGACAAAACCAATGGAAAATGAAAAATGGATCATATCCAGTCATAACACTACATATCCAGTCATAACACTACATATCCAGTCATAACACTACAGATCCAGTCATAACACTACAGATCCAGTCATTCACTACAAATCCAGTCCTAACACTACAGATCCAGTCATAACACTACAGATCCAGTCATAACACTTCAGATCCAGTCATAACACTGCAGGACCAGTCATAACACTACAGGACCAGTCATAACACTACAGATCCAGTCATAACACTACAGATCCAGTCATAACACTACAGATCCAGTCATAACACTTCATATCCAGTCATAACACTGCAGGACCAGTCATAACACTACAGGACCAGTCATAACACTACAGATCCAGTCATAACACTACAGGACCAGTCATAACACTACAGATCCAGTCATAACACTACAGATCCAGTCATTACACTATAGGACCAGTCATAACACTACAAATCCAGTCCTAACACTACAGGACCAGTCATGACACCACAGATCCAGTCATAACACTACAGATCCAGTCATAACACTACAGATCCAGTCATAACACTACAGATCCAGTCATACACTACAGATCCAGTCATTACACTATAGGACCAGTCATAACACTACAGGACCAGTCATAACACTACAGATCCAGTCATAACACTACAGATCCAGTCATAACACTACAGATCCAGTCATAAAACTGCAGGACCAGTCATAACACTACAGATCCAGTCATAACACTACAGATCCAGTCATAACACAACAGGACCAGTCATAACACTACAGATCCAGTCATAACACTACAGATACAGTCATAACACTACAGATCCAGTCATAACACTACAGATCCAGTCATAACACTTCATATCCAGTCATAACACTTCAGGACCAGTCATAACACTACAGGACCAGTCATAACACTACAGATCCAGTCATAACACTACAGGACCAGTCATAACACTACAGATCCAGTCATAACACTACAGATACAGTCATTACACTATAGGACCAGTCATAACACTACAAATCCAGTCCTAACACTACAGGACCAGTCATGACACCACAGATCCAGTCATAACACTACATATCCAGTCATAACACTACATATCCAGTCATAACACTACAGATCCAGTCGTAACACTACAGATCCAGTCATAACACTATAAGACCAGTCATAACACTACATATCCAGTCATAACACTACATATCCAGTCATAACACTACAGATCCAGTCATAACACTACAGGACCAGTCATAACACTACAGGACCAGTCATAACACTACAGGACCAGTCATAACACTATAGGACCAGTCATAACACTACATATCCAGTCATAACACTACAGGACCAGTCATAACACTACAGGACCAGTCATAACACTATAGGACCAGTCATAACACTACAGGAATGCACGTAAATGCCCATTACTCACCTTTTTCATTTTCTGTAAGAGTTTACCCACCAGTATATGGAGCGGTACTTTACTCACCACGAATGGCGATTAGCGTTTTCCCACCAATTATGTTTGACCACTACGTCACTGAACAGGGTGGTATTATGGGCCCAGCGGACTGGGGGTCTTCAGTTTGCCATTGTATTTCTGTCTTTCTGGTGGCTCAAAGTTAGAAGATGTAGGGACATGCTGTCCAGTAGGTGGACTGAATCATTTCCTTGAAGTTTACGACGAGACAGAGAATTCTGCATCAGTTAGGTTTTTCCCCACAAAAGTCATGAGTAACGTGGCAACGTTTTACAAAACAATTTCACATTTCAGTATTATTTATTTCTTCTTCTTCCATGTCTTGTTAATTAAAAGGCCTGTCTCCCACCGACTGAGAAAAAAACCCTCTGTGTTCTGCCCAGTTTTTGGAATACCTAATACAATCCATGCAACCTTGAATCGGCAGGAAATAAGAGATTTCCGTACAGAGGTAAAGAAGAAGTTAAGTTTTTTCCACATCCTGTTCCAAAAACAATCTTCTTTTTCTCTCCTCTTTTCTTTCCCTCTCCTTTTTGACCGTGGCTGAGAGACTGAGAGGGGCTGAGAGGCTTGTTGGGCTGAGAGGGGCTGAGGGAATGAGAGGAGCTGAGGGGCTGAGAGGCTGAGGTGGCCTCTGTTTGTGCTCCTGCAGCTGTGTGTTCAGCACAGATTGGCCTCAGTCAGGGTCAGGGACAACAACACAGCAGAAAGCCGACTAACTCGGCCATGACCGGACAGTATACCCACAGAGACACCCCCATGTGACATTGAAATAATGCTTGTTTCCCACCATGCTGTTGACTGACTTTAATTCAAATTTTGTCTGTAGAGCAACAGAGGAATGTGAAGGTAAGCAATTGTAGGCCTGCATAATAAGTTATAGATATTATTAGCATGTAGAAGAATGGATGTGAGGGAGAGGGAGGGAAATAGAGAGAGAGATTGAGGGAGAGAGTAATATTGTCAGAGAGAGAGAGATAGAGAGAGAGAGAGAGAGAGAGAGAGAGATCCAGTTCTATATAGGCCCATTGGAAAGCCAAGGTGTGGTTTCTGGTTATGGATAAAGGATGTTCAGGGACTGTGTGTTGGTGGCCACTTGCCAAACAGGACGAGAGAGAGAGAGGAAGGACAAGCGACAGCTACAGCCTGTGGCCTTATCACAGACGCCTCAGCACAGCTATTGTCCACATCCACACAAGATAACTAAACACATGCATAACTAACCCAACAGGCAATAAATCAAAAAGTAGTCCCTCTTGTGTCCATCTACAAGCATCTAAATTCACTTGTTTCTTGCCTAACCCTTTGGACCTAACAGGTACAAGACAACTCGGACACTTGGAATTCTAACACCTAATTACAGCATTACATCACGCACTGTCAAACAGCGACCGAACAGCGGCGAGATATGACAGATGGTTTGTTTTGAGCGTGGTTGCCAGGGAGATGGAAGACAGAACCAATGCCAAGAGGTTGGATGGTTATGGGATGGTTATGGAATGTTGAGGGGCGATGGAGCTGCCAGAGTTTGTTTCGGTCTGATTCTTTATTTATTTTGATTGAATATTAAAACATACAATCTACCTGCAGTAAAGCCACTCAACATTTACATTACATTCAGTCATCTAGCAGACACTCCCATCCAGAGCGACCCACAGGAGCAACCAGGGTCAAGCGCCCCTATCTGCACAAACTCCCAACCGCCAGGCCACCAACCATCCAAGATCCCCCGCACAGTTCCCTAGAGCTGCCCCTCAACCATCCGTGTCGTGTCCACAGTTCCCAAGAGCTGCCCCTCAACCATCCGAGACCACCCCACAGTTCCCAAGAGCTGCCCCTCAACCATCCGAGACACCCCCACAGTTCCCAAGAGCTGCCCCTCAACCATCCGAGACACCCCCACAGTTCCCAAGAGCTGCCCCTCAACCATCCAAGATCCCCCCACAGTTCCCAAGAGCTGCTCCTCAACCATCCGAGACCCCCCTACAGCCCCCCCCCCCCCCCCCCCCCCCCCCCCCTGAAAAAACCTCTCCCTCCACTCCCCACCCTCACAGTCATCTCCCAATGTATAGGTCAGAGTTAGTATAAGTCAGAGTTTGTATAGGTCAGAGTTAGTATAAGTCAGAGTTTGTATAGGTCAGAGTTAGTATAAGTCAGTTTGTATAGGTCAGAGTTAGTATAAGTCAGAGTTTGTATAGGTCAGAGTTAGTATAAGTCAGAGTTCGTATAGGTCAGAGTTAGTATAAGTCAGAGTTTGTATAGGTCAGAGTTAGTATAAGTCAGAGTTTGCATAGGTCAGAGTTAGTATAAGTCAGAGTTTGTATAGGTCAGAGTTAGTATAAGTCAGAGTTTGCATAGGTCAGAGTTAGTATAAGTCAGAGTTTGTATAAGTCAGTGTTGGTATAGGTCAGAGTTAGTATAAGTCAGAGTTTATATAGGTCAGAGTTAGTATAAGTCAGAGTTTGTATAGGTCAGAGTTAGTATAAGTCAGAGTTTGTATAGGTCAGAGTTAGTATAAGTCAGAGTTTGCATAGGTCAGAGTTAGTATAAGTCAGAGTTTGTATAGGTCAGAGTTAGTATAAGTCAGAGTTTGTATAGGTTAGAGTTAGTATAAGTCAGAGTTTGTATAGGTTAGAGTTAGTATAAGTCAGAGTTTGTATAGGTTAGAGTTGGTATACATAACAAGCACATCTATGTTAGAATCTGGGGTGCTACATTTAACAGACGGTTGAGGGATGTCTATGCGTGCTGCACCATAGGGCTCTGGTCAAAAGTAGTGCACTATATACAGTAGGACAAAGGGAGCCATTTGGGACATAACCTCTCTGTTGGTTAACAGAAGGTTTGTTTTTTGGCGGCCCTGTGCTGTTGGGGAACTCTTCTCCCAGAGAGTGATTGATATGTTGTTTCCGACTGTACCATTTAAGGGGCCTCTGCCCTGACATGTGACATCCTCTACTGCTGCCACCAACCCCCTAAGAATAGCACCATGTTAAAACGCACCACACAACAAAAGACTGGGAAGCCACTATGACACGCCTCATCAGTCATATTTTATATCAAATCATAATATGATCCTAGAAAATTGACAATTTCATGTTACATGACCAAAAGATAAGACAATTAAACAAATAAGATATAAGGCAAATCACCACAGATCCCTCCACATACCTCATTATGACAAACAATCACATCCCAATTTAACTTAATTTACCTTAATCCTAGCCGCTATAACTTAACACCTCCGTTAAAATAGCTCTCGCTACAACGCAAAGACAGCAACCTGCCACGGCAACCACGAGCATGAGGCCAAACAATAACAAACTTTACTGCCGAGAGGAAGACACCTGCTATGGTGCACCATCCACCACCACAACTACAGCCCCACAACAACACACAAGAATGAAAACCACCTGCTAGGTCAGCACACACCGCACACAGAACCCCAACGACAGTACAGCGTAGCCAAGAATAGCCACTCGCTATGGCACTGTCACTGCAATTCATAAATTGTGACACATACCTTAGTCAGTGTCTATTCAAAACAACACGCCAAAGCCACATGTCAGGATTCTAGGACTTTGTCACTGTTACATAAACACCAGTTGTCATGAGAGAACAAAATGGTGGCATGCTTGATGTGTGTGTGTGTGTATATGTGTGCGTGTGTGTGTTCGTGTGTGAGAGAGGGGGCATTTAGCACAATGACCAATCTTCCTTGTATTTACCTGGTAAGACACACACACACACACACACACACACACACACACACACACACACACACACACACACACACACACACACACACACACACACACACAGTGCAGACCACTGCCATCAACAAGATAAAGAGGGAGTCCTGCTGTTGTGGACATTTGCGCCATTGTCCAAGAAACAAATGCTGCATCAATGGAATATCTGTCTACATGTTGAAAATACTCACAGTTAACCCAATGCCCCTGCCTGCTCATAAACTGTCCAGTATAGACCTCCCCCTCATTCATTTCCTGTCTATAATCCAATCGGATACTCTAATTAAATTAGTGTGAATTGTGGGTTGTGTTCAGTTTGGTACTGAACACTGCAGATATAAAATACAATGAACATACATGCTATAACTTTCTGAAGCAGACATGTTAAATATGTGATACAATGAACAGACATGCTATAACTTTCTGAAGCAGACATGTTAAATATGTGATACAATGAACAAATGTAACAGGGTTGCTTATGTTTCCACTTGCATCTAAAGAAAGGTGTATTTAATGTTCAAGCATTCTTATTGGTTGGTTCAACTCTGATGACAATAAGGCGTGTTGTGATTGGCCCCGGTTGCAGATAGGGGAAGATCGCGAACGTCAGGTCTTCCCAGTATGAAATTGTGATGCAAGGGGTAGGTCACGTTCTGAATACTGTTTTCTATTTTCTATTTTACAATGTGTACAAGTTTGCTGTACATTACTGATTTATACATGTGTGGGTATTTGGTACCTGTTAGGGATTGGGGGGCTTTCTGGAATGTGCTTGGTATATGATTGCTGTAAATAAGTGTGTTAGCTAGCATACAACGATACAATGGTCACATAAGATCACTGCTAACACAGTTGTCTTCATGCTACAGGTTTTACCATCGACAGCCATCAATACCGTTAAGCCCTGCACAACTAACGTGTTGTTTCCCATTTAACAACAGCAACAGAAATAAATTATGCTCAACTGGGACCACTGGCTGATGTGATTTATTTGGACAAAACACAACGCAAGGAGAGTACGATTTACATCTGTTACACAGACATGCTATAACTTTTGGAAGTAGACATGTTAGATATGTAATACAATGAATAGACGCTACAACTTTCGGAAGCCTACATGTTAGAGATTAATGTCTGCAGATCATGTCCTAGGCCTACTGAACACGACTGTGTGCAACTCGTGTCCATTGATATCGATGCTTTGGTTAGCAAGACAGCGCGTTAGCATGCTAATACATAGCTGTTTTGTTCAGTTAACTTAGCTGGCATGTGAGCATGCAAATAGATAGATATTTTGATTAGCCAGCTTGAGTCTAAGCATGCTAGCAACGTTGATTAGCTATCCAGTGTGTTAGCATGCTAATAAATACAGTGGGGCAAAAAAGTCTTTAGTCAGCCACCACTTGTGCAAGTTATCCCACTTAAAAAGATGAGAGAGGCCTGTAATTTTCATCATAGGTACACTTGAACTATGACAGACAAAATGAGAAAAACAAATCTGGAAAATCACATTGTAGGATTTTTAATGAATTTATTTGCAAATTATGGTGGAAAATAAGTATTTGGTCACCTACAAACAAGCAAGATTTCTGGCTCTCACAGACCTGTAACTTCTTCTTTAAAAGGCTCCTCTGTCCTCCACTCGTTACCTGTATTAATGGCACCTGTTTGAACTTGTTATCAGTATAAAATAAACTTGTCCACAACCTCAAACAGTCACAAAACTGTGGGAGCAATTATTAGGAAATGGAAGACATACAAGACCACTGATAATCTCCCTTGATCTGGGGCTCCACGCAAGATCTCACCCCGTGGGGTCAAAATGATCACAAGAATGGTGAGCAAAAATACCAGAACCACACGGGGGGACCTCGTGAATGACCTGCAGAGAGCTGGGACCAAAGTAACAAAGCCTACCATCAGCAAGGGCATTGAAGGTGAAACGTGGCTGGGTCTTTCAGCATGACAATGATCCCAAACACACCGCCCGAGCAATGAAGGAGTGGCTTCGTAAGAAGCATTTCAAGGTCCTGGAGTGTCCTAGCCAGTCTCCAGATCTCAACCCCATAGAAAATATTTGGAGGGAGTTGAAAGTCCGTGTTGCCAAGCAACAGCCCCAAAACATCACTGCTCTAGAGGAAATCTGCATGGAGGAATGGGCCAAAAAGGTGTGTGGAAACCTTGTGAAGACTTGACCTCTGTCATTGCCAACAAAGGGTATATAACAAAGTATTGCGATAAACTTTTGTTATTGACCAAATACTTATTTTCCACCATCATTTGCAAATAAATTCATTAAAAATCCTACAATGTGATTTTCTGCATTTTTTCTGGATTGTCTGTCATAGTTGAAGTGTACCTATGATGAAAATTACAGGCCTCTCTCATCTTTTTAAGTAGGAGAACTTGCACAATTGGTGGCTGACTAAATACTTATTTGCCCCACTGTATATGTTTTATTTACTTAGCCACTGTGTTAATATGCTAAAAACTAGGTTTAGCTATCCAGCGTGTTAGCAGTCCTAGCTCGTAACCCTCTTCAGTGCAGACGTTAGCCATGTGCTGAGGGCTCACTTGTGAATCCAACACTAGCCTGACCAAGATCAGTAGCAGGATCTCCTCCCCTGCTGTCATTTAATTACATTAGCCAGACCCTTGATCTCTCTTTTCCCTTTCTCTGCACATTCCTCCCTTTCTTCTCGTCCCATCTCAGACATAGATGGTGACCTATTTTCCATTAGAATTCCTTGGGCCTACACCCCTCGAGTGGCTGACATCTTCCTTATGAGGGGTCGCTCACGTTCCTGCCGTTTGTGTGGATATGACTAGACAGGAATGAGTGATTAGGTCTGCCACATGATAAGTGAGTCAGTCTGTCTCTATCACTTTAATGCACCCCCTTTCTATCTCTCTATCGCTCTCCCTCTAAGTGCGTACCAAATGGCACCCTTGGGGTGGCAGGTAGCCTAGTGGTTAGAGCGTTGGGTCAGTAACCGAAAGGTTGCTGGATTTAATCCCTGAGATGACAAGGTAAAAAATGACATACCCTAAAATGACATACCCTAAAATGAAATACCCAAAAAATGAATGCCTAAAATGACATACCCAAATCTAACTGCCTGTAGCTCAGGACCTAATGCAAGGATATACATATTCTTGATACCATTTGAAAGGAAACACTTTGAAGTTTGTCGAAGTGTCCTATTCCGAAATACCACAAAGAACCCATTACTCCTGCCAACAGTCGACCGATTAGTCTACTCCCTACACTCAGTAAGATATTGGAGGGTATTGTGAGTAGACAAATATGGGAGTACATGGAAAAGATTGATCTGATTACAGCCAATCAGCATGCTTATCGCTAAAACCATTCCACTACCACTGCATTGGTTGACATGACTGACCAGTGGCTCAATGCTATGGATAATGGCAGGTTTGTAGGTGTACTATTTTCAGATTTCAGTGCAGCATTTGATTTAGTCGATCATGAAATAATTTTGACAAAATGAATGCATTATGGTTTTAAGGAGGTAGCATTGAATTGGGTACAGTCATATCTAACTGACAGGAAACAGTACACCTAAATAAATGGTTAATTTTCTTCCCCTCATGTGTTAAACTGTGGAATACCGCAGGGCATTTATTTAATATATACCAACGACCTTCCCTATGCCTTAGCTGAAACTCATATTTGCTACTATATTTGCAGATGATACTACAATTTATGCAGCAAGACAATCAGTTCAACAGGTACAGCAGGCTTTACAAGGAGATTTGGAGAATATCAGGGAGTGGGTTTGCCAAAACAAACTTGTTTTAAACACCAAGTTATGTTGGTCTGTTCCACGAGGAAAAGGCCAAAACAGCATGGGATACAATTAAGTATGGGAGGAGTACATATTGAAGAAGTGGCAGAAACCAAACTATTGGGAGTGCAGCTAGACAACTGCTTATCATGGTCGTCTCAAATAACTAATCTATGTAAAACAATTATTAAAACAGCATGCATAATCAGTAGGATAGCAAAATATTTACCAGGAAAAATTATTCAGCAAATAACACAAGCATTAATTGAGAGTCAGGTGAACTACTGTTCTGTGGTCTGGGGAAATGCATCATCAAGTGAAGTTAGGAGGCTGCAGAATACACAGAATGAAGCAGCAAGGATTGTTTTAAGGTGGAGATATGGTTCTTCTGTTGCAGTCATGCGCAATGTTCTTGGTTGGTCATCAATCGACAAGGTAATTGAAAAAAACATGCTTATTTTATTTTATAATATACATAATTTAAAACGGCCAAGTTCTATTCACAACGGTATTCAGTAAATACTAGGAATAGATTGTCCACCATCTATGCGTTATCCAGACAGAAGAGAGAAATAGGCAAAATAACATTTCGATTTAGAGCAATAAAGAAATTGAATAAATTAACTGAGAAAACCAGAAACTTTTCAATATATAAATTTAAACATTATTTTAAATGTAATACATAGAAATGTTGAGGGACTATAGTAGATGAAGAATCAATATTTTTTAGATTGAGTATTTATTTATTGGGTCATTATGTTCAAATCAAATCAAATCAAATTTTATTTGTGATATACACATGGTTAGCAGATGTTAATGCGAGTGTAGCGAAATGCTTGTGCTTCTAGTTCCGACAATGCAGTAATAACCAACGAGTAATCTAACCTAACAATTCCACAAAAACCACCTTATACACACAAGCGTAAAGGGATAAAGAATATGTACATAAAGATATATGAATGAGTGGTGGTACAGAACGGCATAGGCAAGATGCAGTAGATGGTATCGAGTACAGTATATACATATGAGATGAGTAATGTAGGGTATATAAACATAAAAGTGCCATTGTTTAAAGTGGCTAATGATACATGATGATACTATAATTTAGCCCAAACAACTACCTCTTTCCCTACTGTATTTTATTTATTTATTTATTTTGCTCCTTTGCACCCCATTATTTTTATTTCTACTTTGCACATTCTCCCATTGCAAATCTACCATTCCAGTGTTTTACTTGCTATATTGTATTTACTTTGCCACCATGGCCTTTTTGTTGCCTTTACCTCTCTTATCTCACCTCATTTGCTCACATCGTATATAGACTTATTTTTCTACTGTATTATTGACTGTATGTTTGTTTTACTCCATGTGTAACTCTGTGTTGTTGTATGTATCGAACTGCTTTGCTTTATCTTGGCCAGGTCGTAATTGTAAATGAGAACTTGTTCTCAACTTGTCTACCTGGTTAAATAAAGGTGAAATAAAAATAAATAAAAAAAATACATGTATTACATAAAGATGGCAAGATGCAGTAGATGGAATAGATAACAGTATATACACATGAGATGAGTAATGTAGGGTTTGTAAACATTAAATTAAGTGGCATTGTTTAAAGTGGCCAGTGATACATTTTTTACATCAATTTCCATTATTAAAGTGGCTGGAGTTGAGACAGTATGTTGGCAACAGCCACTCAATATTAGTGGTGGCTGTTTAACAGTCTGATGGCCTTGAGATGGAAGCTGTTTTTCAGTCTCTCGGTCCCTGCTTTGATGCACCTGTACTGACCTCGCCTTCTGGATGTTAACGGAGTGAACAGGCAGTGGCTCGGGTGGTTATTGTCCTTGATGATCTTTATGGCCTTCCTGTGACATCGGGTGGTGTAGGTGTCCTGGAGGGGAGGTAGTTTGCCCCCGGTTATGCGTTGTGCAGACCTCACTACCCTCTGGAGAGCCTTACGGTATTGGGCGGAGCAGTTGCCGTACCAGGCGGTGATACAGCCCGACAGGATGCTCTCGATTGTACATCTGTAGAAGTTTGTGAGTGCTTTTGGTGACAAGCCGAATTTCTTCAGCCTCCTGAGGTTGAAGAGGCGCTGCTGCGCCTTCTTCACAACTCTGTTTGTGTGGGTGTACCAATTCAGTTTGTCCATGATATGTATGCCAAGGAACTTAAAACGTACTACCCTCTCCACTACTGTCCCGTCGATGTGGATAGGGGGGTGCTCCCTCTGCTGTTTCCTGAAGTCCACGATCATCTCCTTTGTTTTGTTGACGTTGAGTGTGAGGTTATTTTCCTGATACCACACTCCGAGGGCCCTCACCTCCTCTCTGTAGGCCATCTCGTTGTTGGTAATCAAGCCTACCACTGTAGTGTCGTCCGCCAACTTGATGATTGAGTTGGAGGGGTGCATGGCCACGCAGTCGTGGGTGAACAGGGAGTAGAGGAGAGAGCTCAGAACGTACCCTTGTGGGGCCCCAGTGTTGAGGATAAACGGGGAGGAGATGTTGTTACCTACCCTCCCCACCTGGGGGCGGCCCGTCAGGAAGTCCAGTACCCAGTTGCACAGGGCGGGGTCGAGACCCAGGGTCTCGAGCTTGATGATGAGTTTGGACGGTACTATGGTGTTAAATGCTGAGCTGTAGTCGATGAACAGCATTCTCACATAGGTATTCCTCATGTCCAGATGGGTTAGGGTAGTGTGCAGTGTGGTTGCGATTGCGTCGTCTGTGGACCTATTGTGGCGGTAAGCAAATTCGAGTGGGTCTAGGGTGTCAGGTAGGGTGGAGGTGATATGGTCCTTGACTAGTCTCTCAAAGCACTTCATGATGACGGAAGTGAGTGCTACGGGGCGGTAGTCGTTTAGCTCAGTTACCTTAGCTTTCTTGGGAACAGGAACAATGGTGGCCCTCTTGAAGAATGTGGGGACAGCAGACTGGGATAAGTATTGATTGAATATGTCCGTAAACACAGCTGTGTTTGCGCATGCTCTGAGGACGCGGCTGGGGATGCCGTCTGGGCCTGCAGCCTTGCGAGGGTTAACACGTTTAAATGTTTTACTCACGTCGGCTGCAGTGAAGGAGAGTCCGCAGGTTTTGGTAGCGGGCCGTGTCAGTGGCACTGTATTGTCCTCAAAGCGAGCAAATAAGTTATTTAGTCTGTCTGGGAGCAAGACATCCTGGTCCGCGACGGGGCTGGTTTTCTTTTTGTAATCCGTGATTGACTGTGGACTCTGCCACATACCTGTTGTGTCTGAGCCGTTGAATTGCGACTCTACTTTGTCTCTATACTGACGCTTATTAGCTAGTTTGATTGCCTTGCGGAGGGAATAGCTAAACTGTTTGTATTCGGTCATGTTTCCGGTCACCTAGCTCTGGGTAAAAGCAGTGGTTAGCGATTTCAGTTTCGCGCGAATGCTGCCATCAATCCACGGTTTCTGGTTTGGGAATGTTTTAATAGTTGCTGTGGGTACGGTATCGCCAATTCACTTTCTAATGAACTCGCTCACCGAATCAACGTATTCGTCAATGTTGTTGTTGGACGCAATGCGGACATATCCCAATCCACGTGATCGAAGCAGTATTGACGCGTGGAATCAGATTGGTCGGACCAGCGTTGAACAGACCTGAGCGCGGGAGCTTCCTGTTTTAGTCTTTGTCTATAGGCTGGGAGCAACAAAATGAAGTCGTGGTCAGGTTTTCCAAAAGGAGGGCGGATCAGGGCCTTATATGCGTCGCTGAATAACAATGATCCAGGGTTTTACCAGCCCTGATTGCACAATCGATATGCTGATAGAATTTAGGGAGTCTTGTTTTCAGATTAGCCTTGTTAAAATCCCCAGCTACAATTAATGCAGCCTCAGGATATGTGGTTTCCAGTTTACATAGAGTCAAATAAAGTTTGTTCAGGGCCATCGATGTGTCTGCTTGGGGGGGAATATATACGGCTGTGATTATAATCGAAGAGAATTCTCTTGGTAGATAATGAAGTCAACATTTGATTGTGAGGAGTTCTAAGTCAGGTGAACAGAAGGACTTGAGTTCCTGTATGTTGTTATGATCACACCACGTCTCGTTAATCAAAAGGCATACCCCCCCCCGCCCCTCTTCTTACCAGAAAGATGCTTGTTTCTGTCAAGCTTGTTGTCAAGAGACTGGACATTGGTGAGTAGTAAGCTAGGGAGTGGTGCACGATGTGCCCGTCTCCGGACTCTGACCAGAAGACCGCTTCGTTTGCCCCTTTTACGGCGACGTTGTTTAGGTTCGCCGGCTGGGATCCGATCCATTGTCCTGGGTGATGGGCAAAACACAGGATCCGCTTCGGGAAAGTCGTATTCCTGGTCGTAATGATGGTGAGTTGACGTTGCTCTTATATATTCAGTAGATCCTCCCGACTGTATGTAATCAAACCTAAAATGAGTATATTATGTATGTTTGTAATAGTGTGTTATATGTGAAAACGTGTTCGTATTATAAATTGTATTTTAATGTTTAAAAGCTAGGGGGCAGAATTATCACTTTGGATAAATAGAGTGCCCAATTTAAAATTCCTGCTACTCTTGCCAAGAATATAAGATATGCATACTATTAATAGATTTGGATAGAAAACACTCTGAAGTTTCTAAAACTGTTTGAATCATGTCTGTGAGTATAACAGAACTTATGTAGCAGGCAAAACCCAGAGGACTAACTGTTCAGATTTTTTATATTTTTATCTCTCTTCCCTATATTGTCTTTGCCATTGGATATTTAATAGCAATCTATTTTCAGATCCTACCGCTTTCACACGATGTCGCCAGTCTTTGGAATATGGCTGAGATTATTCCTTTGTTTTATCAGGAAGTAGATCAACTTGGAACGGGGCACACTTTTGTGAGTTGAGCAAGACGTGAAGAGCAGAGCTTTTTTCTTTTCGTTCATGTATTGAATACAGATTGCCCCGTCTACAATTTGATCGATTATTAACGTTTAAAAATACCTAACGTTGTATTACAAAAGTAGTTTGAAATATTTTGGCAAAGTTTATAGACAACTTTTGAAATATTTTGTAGTGACGTTGCGTTTTTCTAAGCTGTTTTTTTATGGATCAAACGCGCTTTATAAATTGACACTTTCGATATATATGGACGGAATTAATCGTACAAAAGGACCATTTGTGTTGTTTATGGGACATATTGGAGCGCCAACAAAAGAAGCTTGTCAAAGGTAATGCATGTTTTATATTTTATTTCAGCGTTTTGTGTAGCGCCTGCTACGCTACCTCTTTTGTTTACTACTGGTGCAGATGGTGCATGCTATCAGATAATAGTTTCTTATGCTTTCGCTGAAAAGCATTTTTAAAATCTGACACGTTGGCTGGATTCACAACGAGTGTAGCTTTAATTGAGTACCTTACATGTGTGATTTAATGAAAGTTTGAGTTTTATAGCATTTTATTTGAATCTGGCGCTCTGCATTTCCCCTGGCAATTGGCCAGTTGAGACGCTAGCGTCTCCCTATCAAGAGGATTTATTAAGGACTCTTGGAAGATTAGTCCAAATGGGGACTAAAAGAGATCCAAATAAAATTAAATAAAATAAAATCAAAACAGCATTGTATTCTTTCACTGTAATAGCTACTGTAAATTGGACAGTGCAGTTAGATTAACAAGAATGTAAGCTTTCTGCCCATATCAGATATGTCTATGTCCTTGTTCTTGTTACTTACAACATCATGCTACTCACATTAGCGCACATTAGCTTAACCATCCCGAGGCTGGGACACCGATCTGTAGAGATCCTTTTAACCCACTGTTCCCCGGTAGGCCGTCATTGTAAAAAACAATTTGTTCGTAACCTGCCTAGTTGAATAAAGGTGAAATAAAATACACATGTAAATTCCCTGTATAGTGCACTACTTTGGACCAGGCCCCACGCTCTTTATTTCTTTCTTTCTTTTTTTGCTCTCCCTTTTTTATTTTATTTTTTATTTCACCTTTATTTAACCATTGCCCTCCTAACTATCCCTTGCTCCTCCAGTAAGTACAGTAGGAAGGTAAGATAGAGGGGGAGGGTCTGGAGGAGTGGTGAGGTTATTTTCTTTTATTAGAGTGGGATCATCACACATACACAGCCTCTGTGGGAACCAGGGAGAAGGAGCATCCATTTCCGTTTTGGGAATTCTCAAACTGTGGGAATCCCATCAGGCCTTTTCCACAGGATTACCTCCCACAACGGACTAATCAAATGTCTCAGTCAGTCATCCCCCCCCCGGAATCGATCCGGGTGGAATGTTCCGCTAATGACACCCTACCCATATGCCAGTGCATCTGGAGACCCAATATCAAGAGAGGGGGGTGATGGAAATCAGGAGAAATCATTGCTCCTTCACCATTTTGACGTTGCAGCTTTTCCATCTTTTGACAACCTATACCTATCCTTCATTCAAAGGGCCAGCTGTCTGTCCAGCGTCTCCTTGTCCTATCAGAGTGGATTGAGTGGGCATCTCACCACTCCAGTTCCTGAATAGACCCCTATCCTCTTAACCACTCACAACCCCTTCAGACAGTCATCGCCTCTTCACTTCAATCCATCACTCACTGACTCCATGGGGTCTCCACTGTAGAGGTGCCCAGAATCACACACACACACACACACACACACACACACACACACACACACACACACACACACACACACACACAGTCAGATGCACGCACGCACGCAAGCATGCAGACACACGAACACACACACAAACACACACACATGCTCTCTGTTTCCTCTGACTAAGTCCTTCTCCAACGTCTATTAGGCACAGTGAGAGAGCTCTGTTTACTTTAGCACATCTATTTAGTTTGTCTCTTGAATTCATCTCTTTAGCTCGTCTCTTCAGCTCGTCTCTTGAGCTAGTCTCTTCAGCATGTCTCTTTAGTTTGTCTCTTCAGCTCGTCTCTTCAGCATGTCTCTTTAGTTTGTCTCTTCAGCTCGTCACTTTAGCTCGCCTCTTTAGCTCGTCTCTTCAACTCGTCTCTTCAGCATGTCTCTTTAGTTTGTCTCTTCAGCTCGTCTCTTTAGCTCATCTCTTTAGCTCGTCTCTTCAGCTCGTCTCTTCAGCTCGTCTCTTCAGCTCGTCTCTTCTGCTCGTCTCTTTAGTTTGTCTCTTCAGCTCGTCTCTTTAGTTTGTCTCTTCAGCTCGTCTCTTTAGCTCGTCTCTCTAGCTCGTCTCTTTAGCTCGTCTCTTCAGCTCGTCTCTTCAGCTCGTCTCTTTAGCTCGTCTCTCTAGCTCGTCTCTTTAGTTTGTCTCTTCAGCTCGTCTCTTTAGCTTGTCTCTTTAGTTTGTCTCTTCAGCTCGTCTCTTCAGCTAGTCTCTACAGCTCGTCTCTTCAGCTCGTCTCTTCAGCTCATCTCTTCAGCTCGTCTCTTCAGTTTGTCTCTTTAGCTCGTCTCTTCAGCTCGTCTCTTCAGCTTGTCTCTTCAGCTCGTCTCTTCAGCTCGTCTCTTCAGCTCGTCTCTTCAGTTAGTCTCTTCAGCTCGTCTCTTTAGTTTGTCTCTTCAGCTCGTCTCTTTAGCTCGTCTCTCTAGCTCGTCTCTTTAGCTCGTCTCTTCAGCTCGTCTCTTCAGCTCGTCTCTTTAGCTCGTCTCTCTAGCTCGTCTCTTTAGTTTGTCTCTTCAGCTCGTCTCTTTAGCTTGTCTCTTTAGTTTGTCTCTTCAGCTCGTCTCTTCAGCTAGTCTCTACAGCTCGTCTCTTCAGCTCGTCTCTTCAGCTCATCTCTTCAGCTCGTCTCTTCAGTTTGTCTCTTTAGCTCGTCTCTTCAGCTCGTCTCTTCAGCTTGTCTCTTCAGCTCGTCTCTTCAGCTCGTCTCTTCAGCTCGTCTCTTCAGTTAGTCTCTTCAGCTCGTCTCTTCAGCTCGTCTCTTCAGCTCGTCTCTTCAGTTAGTCTCTTCAACTCGTCTCTTCAGCTCGTCTCTTCAGCTCGTCTCTTCAGCTCGTGGAAGTCTGTCTATAAGGCCTGGAACAGGTCTGCAGTTACAACATCACTAAAGAACACTAAGACATATGTCTAAGAATAAAATTATAAACTTCTCATCTCAACCTTTGGTCTGTAGACGGGCACTGCTAGATAGAGGCTGAATGTAAAATGTGTGTAAAAAAAATATAAAATTAAAAGTCTTCTTCAGGTTTTGACATACAGAACACATTAACTCGGCGGAAAAAAGAAACGTCCCTCTTTCAGGACCATGTCTTTCAAAGATAATTCGTAACAATCCAAATAACTTCACAGATCTTCATTGTAAAGGGTTTGAACACTGTTTCCCATGCTTGTTCAATGAACCATGAACCATGACTGAACATGCACCTGTGGAAAGGTTGTTAAGACAGTAACAGTTTACAGACGGTAGTCAATTAAGGTCACAGTTATGAAAACTTAGGACACGAAAGTGGCCTTTCCACTGACTCTGAAAAACACCAAAACAAAGATGCCCAGGGTCCCTGCTCATCTGTGTGAATGTGCCTTAGGCTTGCTGCAAGGAGGCATGAGGACTGCAGATGTGGCCAGGGCAATAAATGCAATAAATAAATAAATAAATTGCAATGTCCGTACTGTGAGATGCCTAAGACAGCACTACAGGGAGACAGGATGGACAGCTGATCATTCTCGCAGTGGCAGACTACGTGTAACAACACCCATACAGGATTGGTACATCTGAACATCACACCTGCGGGACAGGTACAGGATGGCAACAACAACTGTCCGAGTTACACCAGGAATGCACAATCCCTCCATCAGTGGTCAGACTGTCCGCAATAGGCTGAGAGAGGCTGGACTGAGGGCTTGTAGGCCTGTCGTAAGGCAGGTTCTCACCAGACATCACAGGCAACAACGTCGCCTATGGGCACAAACCCACCGTCGCTGGACCAGACAGGACTGGTAAAAAGGGCTCTTCACTGACGAGTCTCGGTTTTATCTCACCAGGGGTGATGGTCGGATTCGTGTTTATCGTCGAAGGAATGAGCATTACACCGAGGCCTGTACTCTGGAGCGGGATCGATTTGGAGGTGGAGGGTCCGTCATGGTCTGGGGCGGTGTGTCACAGCATCATCGGACTGAGCTTGTTGTCATTGCAGGCAATCTCAACGCTGTGTGTTACAGGGAAGACATCCTCCTCCCTCATGTGGTACCCTTCCTGCAGGCTCATCCTGACATGACCCTCCAGCATGACAATGCCACCAGTCATACTGCTTGTTCTGTGCGTGATTTCCTGCAAGACAGGATTGTCAGTGTCCTGCCATGGCCAGCGAAGAGCCCAGATCTCAATCCCATTGAGCGCGTCTGGGACCTGTTGGATCGGAGGGTGAGGGCTAGGGCCATTCCCCCCAGAAATGTCTGGGAACTTGCAGGTGCCTTGGTGGAAGAGTGGGGTAACATCTCACAGCAAGAACTGGCAAATCTGGTGCAGTCCACGAGGAGGAGATGTACTGCAGTACCTAAATCGGCTGGTGGCCACACCGGATACTGACTGTTACTTTTGTCCCTTTGTTCAGGGACACATTATTCAATTTCTGTTAGTCACATGTCTGTGGAACTTGTTCAGATTATGTCTCCGTTATTGAATCTTGTTATATTCATACAAATATTTACTTAACTTATGTTAAATTGATGAAAATAAATGCAGTTGACAGTGAGAGGACTTTTTTTTTTGCTGAGTTTATATATGGAAGAAGAATGACAACAGATAACACAGAAATCCGTTTTTCCTGTTTAAAGATACAAAGCCAATCATCTATCTAGTATTTTGTCTGGATAGCACAATTCTCGGGTGATAAATAACTAATAACTCACGAGATTAAGCGATAGATTCTGTGTAACGACCTTCTTCCATTCTGAAATGTTGAATTGCTTGTTAAAAGACCATAACCTTTGAAATACATTTTTTTTACAGCTTTTTGAAGAGGAGCGGAAGTGAACCCTGGAACCCCAAAGAACTTCCGGTGCTTTTGTAAACAACAGATAAGAGCATAACCTTCGATATCATCTCTTTTTATCAAATCATAATGTTGTATGTCTTTCTATGTGGCAATTTGTCAATAGAATAGCAGTGTCTAATTCAGCGTCCCCTCAATCACAAGACAACAGCCAAAAACAAACACTGGATAAAGTGATTCAGTCCCAGAAGATTTGTCCAAGAAAAGGTCAACCCACCTGTGTGTTCATTGTGTGCTTGTCCCAAAAACACAAAGACGACACAGTCAGACAGAAAAGCCATTAAGTGAGCGACTGAAGAGGTCAAGATGTAAATCTCTCTTGAACAAAGTCCCACCCCCTCCCTCGGCTCCCTTCGCCCCACTTGGTCTGTCCTGTCACGACCCCAGCCCCCCCCCCCCCCCCCCCCCCCCCCCCCCCCCCCTTTGACCCTTTTGTTGGGGCGAGGTGGCTCAAGACCCAGGAACCTGCTAATTACGGGCTTTAGTTGTCTGCCAAGGAACCAGGCCCTCGGAATGGCTGAGCCACATTCCTACCAGTCAGAGTCAGTCTGTGTGTGATTGTGTGTTTGTGTGTGTGTGTCTGTGTGTGCGCGTGCGTGTGTTCGCTGTCTGTCGGTCCATCCCTCCATTCGTCTGTGAGAACCTCTCTGGGTTTTAGTGCGTGACTTGTGCCTTGCCAGCTCACTAAGTGCACTGCAAACACTCCTCATGGGACTGTATAGTAAACAGACACAGACAGAGGGATTGGAGGGACTTGAGGTGTGTAAAGAAAGGCAATAAGCCTTCTCTCCCTTCTCCGATGGGATCTAAACCTAATCACACAGTTGGCCTGGTGTGAAATGCCCCGTACCTCCTGCTATAGCTGCTCAGTTGAGCGACCAGCCGGCCGACCCATTAAGAGACAGATTTCAGGCTAGACAAAACCAGAGATTAAGAGACAGGTGGAACCAGAGATTCAATAAGAGACATATTTCAGGTTAGAACGAACCAGAGATCCTTTACACTTTTGACTGACATCAACTTTTACAGATCCGTCACAAAACGTGAACTTGCCTTGAAATAAACCAAACCTTAAAACCTCTGTTGTTGTTTGACAGATCCATCACAAACAAAGCCTTGAGACCCCTGTTGTGGATTGTGTTGGAAATGGTTGTTTAAAATGTGACCAAACCTAACACTTCAATTGAAATGTTCCCCAAAACCTTGACACCCTATATGGTTGATTTGAGGTTGAAATCTGGGATAAAGCATAAGCGTCACGATGATTGACTGATTTACCCCAGTCTTGGGTTTGGTCCCGGGAGCAGCAGTCGGCCTAGCGGGGGACAGAGTAGTGGATACTTGATGCTGTTGTGGAGTATTCACAGACTGAGAAGTGCTTGACACTCTCCCAACGGGCTTTACTGAGTCGAAGTCCACTTCCTGCAACCGAGGAAGGACATTTTTTGGTTTAGAGATAAACTTTAGAGCAATAGTTTATGGCTATTTCTATGACTTATTCCTTTGAAGCTAGCCATGTTAGCATTAGGTTCTCCTGAAGCTAGCTAGGTACTGACTGTCTCCTGTAACGTCTAACTAGTTACTGACAGAGCCATGTATTTACAGAGTTGGGCCAATGAGGTTTCTGTATAATGATGCATTTACATGACACTTCAACATTCTATGGCGGCCATGTTAGCTCCCCATTAACATTACATGGGGAATATTTAAACAATGCTATGTAACTGCATGTCTAGAATTAGAGACGATATTGTAAATTGTAAAAGTTGTCTCTGTGTACTGGTACTGACCCTTCGCTGGTGTCTCCTGAGGGTGGGGGTGATGGCCATGGTGGAGGAGGAGGAGGCGCTGAGGGCCGTGTCGATCTCCTCGTCCAGCTGGTCTAGCTTCATCAGCAGTAACACCATGGAGTCCAGACGAGAATGCTCCTGCTCCTCTCTAGAACTCTACAGGTGGGAGGTAGGGAGGATGGGGGGAGGTAGGGAGGGAGAGAGACAGAGAGATGGAGGGAGAGATTATTTGTACTTAAAATATCTGGTAACAGTGTTATTGATTTACATTTGAATCGTTTAGCAGATGCTATTATACAGAGCGACTTACAGGATAAATTAGGGGTAAGTGCCTTGCTCAAGGTCAAATCGACAGAATGTTCACCAAGTGGGCTCAGGGATTTGAACCGGCAACTTGCCGCTCTATATTTGACTATTTTTGATTGAAGGAGAACAGTGATGATGATTTATATTGTGTCTTTACTGGGCATCAACCACTAAAGGATACTTTAGGCCTCGGTTCTTTCTCTCTTCTGTTGGTCCTTCCACTTTGTGGTTAGATACAGCTAACTGACTATCATCTAATAAGCCCGTTCATCGTTAGTCATGTCCTCTCTTGCTCTCTTTTAAAGGGAAGGGAGCAGGTATATGTATTGTCTCATGTCAACTCTAATACATAACACATAACACAGACAGGGACTTCACTGTTCAGTCATGTTTTCTCTCTTAGCCCTCTGAAAGCATTACGTTGAGCAGTTTTCCTATGTGTGTTTGATTGAATTGGGGCCTTGTGAATGAGACAAGAAAGGCCTGATGTAATGCATGCCAGAGATATATCAACTAAGGCTTTGATTCAATATCATGTTGACCACAGAAAGTCTTTGATAGAATCCTGGGATGGGATCCTCAGATGCACTCAAATTAATTGGGCAACCTCTTCTGCCCTCTCCTTGTCTTTCTCTCTCTCTCTTTGGTTCTCTTCCACCATTTCCTACTTTTTCTTCTTACATTTTCCACCAAAAAGCCCCCCTCTGTCTCCAATTATATCCTTTCATATCCTTTTTTTAATTACCCCCTCTCTTCCGGTTGTCTTTCCTCCCTTCTCCTTGCCACCACTCGTTCACTTTCTTCTTCACTCACTTATTTTCTTCTCCTCTGTTCCTCTGCTTCTCTTCCCTGATGTGTCTGTCATAGCAGGTCTTACACTGACCTCAGGTGGTCTGTCTGTCATAGCAGGTCTTACACTGACCTCAGGTGGTCTCTCTGTCATAGCAGGTCTTACACTGACCTCAGGTGGTCTCTCTGTCATAGCAGGTCTTACACTGACCTCAGGTGGTCTGTCTGTCATAGCAGGTCTTACACTGACCTCAGGTGGTCTGTCTGTCATAGCAGGTCTTACACTGACCTCAGGTGGTCTCTCTGTCATAGCAGGTCTTACACTGGCCTCAGGTGTTCTGGTTGTCAAAGTAGGTCTTATACTGACCTCAGGTGGTCTCTCTGTCATAGCAGGTCTTACACTGACCTCAGGTGGTCTGTCTGTCATAGCAGGTCTTACACTGACCTCAGGTGGTCTGGTTGTCATAGCAGGGCTTATACTGACCTCAGGTGGTCTGTCTGTCATAGCAGGTCTTACACTGATCTCAGGTGGCCTGTCTGTCATACCAGGTCTTATACTGACCTATCAGGTGGTCTGTCTGTCATAGCAGGTCTTATACTGACCTATCAGGGGGTCTGTCTGCAATAAGACGTGTCTCTCTGCTTCTCTGTCTCTCTGTCTGTCTGTCTGTCTGTCTGTCTGTCTGTCTGTCTGTCTGTCTGTCTGTCTGTCTCTCTCTCTCTCTCTCTCTCTCCCTCTCTCTCTGCCCCTCTCTCTCTCTCTCTCCCTCTCTCTCTGTCTCTCTGCCTCTCTCTCTCTCTCTCTGTCTCTCTGTTTCTCTCTCGCTTTTTGTATCCCCTTTGACTGTATCCCTCTCCCCTCCCCTATCCTCCATCCTTCCTCTCCTCCTTTTCTCTCCCTCCATCCCTCCTCTTGCCCTCCCTCCATCCATCCCTCCTCTCTCTCCTCTCTGGGTGGGGCCTTCTGCTTTCTGTGACCATCTACAGAAAGAGCTGGGATGACATCATAAGAGCTGGATCATTAGTTCCAAAGAAACCATGTTACAAACAGCCCTCTGGAACCATTTTATGGAACCATTTTACGCACCAGTGTGTGTGTGTGTGTGTGTGTGTGTGTGTGTGTGTGTGTGTGTGTGTGTGTGTGTGTGTGTGTGTGTGTGTGTGCGTGCATGTAAGTGTTTGTGAGGCGATGGGCGTCCTTCTGTCTTATTGCAAAATGTTCACTGAATTAGGCTGTCAGAGCAGTTCCTATTGTATTTTCCAATAAGGCAACCAGACACAGACCTTAACTATGTAGCCTATGTAATGGAAATGTTCATGGCATGATGATGCATAACTTTTCCTCCTATGAGGGGGCTCGTTGTGTGCGTCCCGACGTCTCGCTGCAATCCAATGCAACAATGTTTTCTTTGTGGAGGTTTGTTGAATGAACATAGACGACTGGGTCAGAAGTGAACAACAACAGCAACAACGATGGGGTAAAAAACAAGCATGTGTTTTTTGAAGGGGCAATTCCAGTGGTTTTGGTTTTCCTCACACAGTGTTGTCTTCGGGGGTTTCTCTCTCTTACACAGTTGGACACTTCCTGTTGGTGAGATGGGAGACAACACCATGCTGTATGAACTGCATAGAACCTCTTGCTTTTCCCTGAAGTGTGGCATCTTTACCTTTTTATTCTCTCTCTCCCTCCCTCTCTCTCTCTCTCTCTCTCTCTCTCTCTCTCTCTCTCTCTCTCTCTCTCTCTGTCTCTCTCTCTCCCTCTCTCTCTCTCTCTCAATCTCTCTCTCTCTCTCTCTCTCTCTCTCTCTCTCTCTCTCAGTCCCCTCACCCCTCTCTCTCTCTATGTCCTCCAAATGTAGACGACTAAAAATAACCATATTTGAGCCAGTATCTGGTCCTGTGTTGTTGCTGTGTTGATGAAGCAAATAAGTGGCTCTGTACAACGATCCATATCTGAGCGATCTCTCGTTCACACGCTGGGGGTGGATAGGACACTGATATATTGGATCCGTTATATGCCTCAATTGCCTAGGAGAAGGATGACGTGGAGCGAGAGAGAGAGAGAGAGGGAGTGAGAGAGAGAGAGAGAGAGAGAGAGAGAGAGAGAGAGAGAGAGAGGAAACCCTGAGTCAGACCTGGAGCTTCTCTAACTGACCTGCTCCAGTGCATATTTGTGAAGTAAATTGGCCGGACGCAGTGCAAAAGCACTCACACGCTGTGGTAACGTCAGACAACTCTTTCCCACATGACAAATAGATTGTCTTTACAACCTCCCCACCTTTAAATCACAGCAGCATTATTTTCAGTCGCAGATTGATATCGGAGACGTCCACAATAAAAGCCTCACGGGTTTTCTATGTTTTCTGAGGACAGTGACCTCACAGGCCTTGGGATGGTTTTGGCACTGAAAAATGCTACGCAAACATGAGATTTATGTTGAAGCAACGCCACATCAAGTCGAGAGGCATTATGCAATTTCACAGCCTTTTGACTACAGATTGCACTGGAGGACATCATCAGTGTCAACGCATTGGGCATCATCGTTTAGATGAGGACAGTTACAGACTACACCCATTACTCATTCAACAAGGCAATAAACCTCTCTCTCTTTAGAGACTATCAGGGACTACATACGTTTACAAAATGTCACATCTCTGACCACTAACTACGTAGGTGTTTCACCATGTGTATCGTGAAATGGCTTGATGTTGTGGCAAGGCGAGCGACAACCACAACAGCAAAGAGCACACAGTATGTTCTGGAAGGATCCTAGTACGTGGCATGAGTGTTGTGCTTGGGCGGAGTCCCTCTCCAATGTGCCTACTTAAAAACAAGGAGACTCGTAAATAGGCCTAACAACTCTGTAAATAAGGTTCTGTTGTGGTTGTTCACTAAGGGCTATCACTACAGCTAATAGTAGATTAGCCGTCTCAGGTATTTGATATTTGGTTGTTGCCATCAGGCTGGCACTACCGCTAACTATGTACTAACAGCCTTAGGTAGTTCCAGACAGGCTAGCACTTTGGATAATGGTGTATAAACAGTGCAAGGTATTTGGCAATTGACAGGGCGAGCTAGTACCGTGGATAATGGTGTAACAGTGCAAGGTATTCTGACAGGCTAGCTAGCACTAAGGTTAATGGTGTATAAACAGTGTGTGAGGTATTTGGCTCAGTGCGGTTTGAGTCTCAGGGATGCTAAGCTAAGGCTGTTCTGGCTGCTGTAGCTACTGCCACCCAGCGCTGTGTGCAGGGGTGGACTGGGACCAGATATCGGCGCGGGCATTGAGGTCACCACACTAGACCATTTCTTTCTACATATTAGCCCAAAAATGTTTAGATCCACTGAGCCAAAGATGGTCCAGCCCATCTGGCATTTGCCAGAATTGCCCTATGGCCACTCCGTCTCTGGCTATGTGTTTCCAATGCCCTCACACACAACTTCCATGCCCTTATAGGACCTTGTTTTGCAGCAGGACATTGGGAAAGTGTAGAACATTTTACAGATCCCCAAATGTAGTCACAGATGGGTAGGCATGTGAAAGTGAAGTCATTGTTTTCCGAGAGGCACGCCAGGCACAGCGCGGGACATAGTGATTTGTGTGCTGGGCTTAACGTTCACCACCGCCCAATAACTGACAGTAAGATAGGGACTACATAGTGCAGTACTACTCAGCACACACTCATAAACAACAGCAAAATACGGAACATAGTGTGTGTACACACGGACACTTCCAGACACACTCGCACAGACTCCCCCTCACCCCCCACACACACACACACACACACGCGCACACACACACACACACACACACACACACACACACACACACACACACACACACACACACACACCAGCAAAGCCTGACCCCCATGCAACGGAGAACTGAATTTATAGCTTACCTTTCTAGCACGAAGTTTCACCACATGGTCCTCCCCCTTGTTATCCCCGCATTTGGCCTCTCTCTTCACGTCTGAAGCCTTGTCGCCAAGGTGAGTGTTGCCGTGGTTGCCTGGATGCGCTACTTCCTCAATAGCCTCCGTTACAGCTTGTGTATCACCGGGCCTGTCCTGTTCTTTCTGACCGCAGGCTGCCTCTAAAACAGGTGACTCACCTAATTGTTTAACAGGGGCTTGGTTGCCATGGCATCTCTCCAGCAAGGGCTCATTTTCCTCCTTAGGACACATTGGTTGACTGAGAGTGTCCATATTGGGCAGCCTGGCTGCTGGAGAGGTGGATATACCCATGACTGAAACCCCTTGTCTCCCCAGTGGGACTGAGTCGTCCTCTGCTTCGGATTGGTTAATCTCATGGATGGTGTCCAGCTTTGAGCCACCATCGCTGTGCTGTCCTTGGGCTGTTACAGCCGAGGTTAGTTCTTCGGAACACGTTGAATCTTTGGACCTCAATCCGCCACTCGTATTCTCCACTGTGAGGTCATCAGAATGCACCTGTATCATTGGATGATCCGTGTCCTCTACGGTAGTCCGTTCCTGTATTCCGTCCATTTTTGAACTTTCAAGATTCTGCTGTCCAGCTAATGGGCGTCTGTCCAGGTCATCAGAACGTTGCACTGTGACAGGCAAAGCATGCACAGACTCCACACTTGCCTTATCCTCAGGGGTTTTCTCCCTGCCCATTTCCAGAGCCCTTTCCTCTCCTTGGGACCCTTCCATCTCCACCATGTCAACATCCTCCTTTCTCAACACTGTCTGGTCCTGAGCTATTTCACAACCATCATTAGTCCTCATGCTATCATGCCGCTCTTGTTCTGTTTGTCTGCCGTCCACTGACACAGCATGTTGCACCCTCAGAATCTGGTCAAATTTATCACGGCTTTCATACATTTTCCTCTGAACATTCAATCCGTCAACACTATCCTCAGCCTTCCATTCTAAGGCTTCAATCTCATTATCTTCCCCCATAGCTTCCCCCTCCATAACGTCTGCAACAGGAGCCTCCAAGATCTCCATGTTAACATCTGATATTACATCACTATTGCACTCTGGTTTGTTTGAGGAATCCAAAATGGCCGCTTGCTGTATTACTCCTGTTCTTTTACCCGGGTCAGTAATGTTGCTTTCATCCAAGGTGGAGAGGTCCTCTTGTGGTTCAACTTCAGTATGAGGAGACTGGGTCTCTGTGTCCACTAAGGGTTCTGGAAGTCCAATCTGACCGTCTGTATGGTCGGCCATTGTCTCCAGGAGTTTTGGATGCCTGCCAGTTTTCTCACCAACAGAAAAGGCCAGTGAAAATCCATTGTCCGGACAGATAGAGACCCTTTGTCCTTCGTCAACAGAGACAGATTGAACAGTGATTGCAACACGGTCGTCATCAACGTTGGGATGCTCGTTATCATCGGTGCCATCCTCAATGTCATACTCATCCTCATGACTGTTGTCTGCAGTGCAGATGATGTTTGGCTTTGGCTGAAGAATCCCATTGCCTAGGTCACAGTGAGATTGGCTGCCAACTGAGTCCTCACCAGCGTCCGGCATTCCTCCAGGTTCAGACTCCGTCAGCCTCCCGGTGAGGTCATCATCATCAACAGTCACATCAGAGCCGTCTACCAGCTCAGCCTGGAACACAGGGACAACAGTTGAATCAAAGTCGCCTGCTGACATCACGTGCCCCGGCTCAGAGTGATCGCCGTTGTCCTCCACGTTGACTGAGGTCACAAACTCCAACGTGTGACCCGGCCCATTGTTGAGGCCATCGGGGCGTGGCCGGTGACAGCACTCCGGCATGGAGGCACATCGTTCCCTGCGCCCCTGCTTGGACCCCTCAGATGCCAGCCGAGGCCCGTCGCCACTGACGCCATGGCAACAGACCAGGTCCAGGTCGTCATAGCTGTACTGTAACCCGGAGCGGTGAGTCACGTGATCCTCCCAACTTCTTTTCCGTATGGCGACAAGCATGGTTGGCGGACTCCCACTGCTAACCATAGAGCCCTTTAAAGATGTAGAACCAAAATGGCGGACCATAAGGTGCAGTTCTATTGAGCTTCCTGTAAGAGAGAAAGAGAGGGGGTGGGAATCAGTTACTCAGGTTATCAGTTACTCAAGTTATGGGTTAGTCAGGTTATGGGTTACTCAGGTTATGAGTTACTCAGGTTATCAGTTACTCAGGTTATGGGATACTCAGGTTATGGGTTACTCAGGTTATCAGTTACTCAGGTTATCAGTTACTTGGGTTATGGGGATACTCAGGTTATGAGTTACTCAGGTTATGGGATATTCAGGTTATGGGATACTCAGGTTATGGGGTTAGCAAACTTTAGGAAGGAGCGATATTATAAACTGAGTTGTCTGTGTATGCTGACATGGACCCAGGTTACTGCTATAGTTGTGAACCCAAGCTGACATGAACGCAGGTTACTGCTATAGTTGTGAACCCAAGCTGACATGAACTGCTATAGTTATGAACCCCATGTCTTTTTGAATTTTTACCCCTTTTTCTCCCCAATTTTATGGTATCCAATTGTTGTAGTAGCTACTATCTTGTCTCATCGCTACAACTCCCGTACGGGCTCGGGAGAGACGAAGGTTGAAAGTCATACGTCCTCCGATACACAACCCAACCAGCAGCACTGCTTCTTAACACAGCACGCATCCAACCCGGAAGCCAGCCGCACCAATGTGTCGGAGGCTACACCGTGCACTGCGCCCGGCCCGCCACAGGAGTCGCTGGTGCGCGATGAGACAAGGACATCCCTACCGACCAAGCCCTCCCTAACACGGACGACGCTAGGCCAATTGTGCGTCGCCCCACGGACCTCCCGGTCGCGGCCGGTTACGACAGAGCCTGGGCGCGAACCCAGGGACTCTGATGGCACAGCTGGCGCTGCAGTACAGCACCCTTAACCACTGCGGCACCCGGGAGGCCATGAACCCCATGTCAAGCATACATGGAACAATCATGAACCTTATAGGATTTTAACATTACAAAACAGAATAGTGTAATACTGCAATGGCTACTATGAGCCAGTATAGAGCATCTTTCCACTTCTGGTAAACCAAGTTCTCAGACAGTGGTTTGCTTTTATTTTCTCACTATTATTAAAAGACATTTGCATCTGACTGGAAGTGTGCTGAGAGTTTTTCCAGTTTTTATTTTTTTACATGCGACTGGTTAAGAGAAAAGAGTTGCTAATTTCAACATTCCCAGACAAGACAGTGAATCCGAGTTCAAACTGTAAACATTGGACACACATTACACTGAGACAGTCCCTATCAAGCACTGTACAGATGTAGGATATTCATTTGAGACAGTTTGCTACATCAGGAAAATAATCCCGCAACAACAGGAAATGTGAATTATTATGTGGTTCATAATTCATTGATATCTTTGGAAGGGGTTGATACATTTTTCATTAGGGAAAATCAGGTCTGAAATTTCAAAGTGGAAATTACATACTTCAGAAGCCTTTTTAAACATCAAATACACTACAATGCAGGACAGTTCTCCTGGAACAGGGTGATCAGATTAATATCCTACATGTGTACACATTAAAGAGCTGGGAAGCCTCCATACATACCCTTTCACCTATGGCTAAACATTTTGGCAGAAGATTTCCACCATGAAGTCTAGTCAAGGATTTTATGAGTATGACAGAAGAAGAGGACCAACAACGCCCCGGGGCAATTTGTCCACATCAGGGACGAGGTCGTCAAGAAACCACTGTGCCTCACATGACTCGAACCCATTCATAACAGAACTATTAGTGTGTCTCACCATCCAGCTTGTGAATGTGTCTGTGTGTGTTTGTGTGTCTCTTGCTGAGAGCCTCTGGATAGCCACATTCACTGTCTGGGAATGTCAGAGGGGAAGAGGCTGCCTGAAGGGCCTACATAATAAGCATAATAATAAATCCGGAACACAGTTTTTAGGTTTTTGCCAAGCGATTTAACCACGTCACTGAAATGTTAACCTTAACCCTAATTTTAAATAATTGTTTACTTTGATGGGACAATGTTGTTGGCCTCTGTCGTACCTCAGTGATGGAGGAGACAGGCAGAAAGGCAGACAGGCAGAGAGAGAGAGAGAGAAACAGACAGGGACATGCACACAGACAGACAGACAGCCTCCACTATGGCTTAACAGAGCAGCACAGTAACATAAGCAACCACTCCTGTTAAAGAAGAAAGGTAATTGGCACCACTACGACAGAAGTGATAAGAAGGAAGGATTACAATGGAGGATTTTTTAAAACATTGTGTCAATCTATCAAAAGCTGATGAAGTTGCCCATTAAACAAATAAAATAAGCATATATTCCATAAATCATGTCACAATATAGTCTTTGCTTTATATTGGAGACAACAACATTTTGAAAGACTTCGGTTTGACATCCTATTTCCTATGTAGTGCACTACTTCTGACCAGGGCCCATAGGGATCTGGTAGTGCACTATATAGGGAATAGGGTGAAATTTGTAATCAACCCAATATCTGCGTATATTATTGCCAGCCGGCCGTTGTATGGTTCTCTGAAGACCCCCACTGACAGACGTAATGGAACGGTTGTGAAGGCTGTTGCTAGGAGATCATATCGCTCATCCACTATCTGCACTGAAAGGGAAACACTTCCTACGTCTGTACATCTGTCCTCTGGCCTCAACAACTGGAGCATCAGATTACCATGTTAATCATCATCTCTTTTCAGGGACTGTTCATTTTGAGCATTTTGACTGCCTTGATCTTGGAGTGACGTTTGAGCTGTGAACATTCTATTACCAGTAGAAAAGGTGTGTGTGTGTATGCTTCTATTAGGGGGAAAGCTGCCAGAGGAAGCCTCAAAACACGATTCTAGTCAGACTCTAGACTCTAGTCGGTCTATACCTTAAGCATCCACAGGACTGCTGTTGGATGGAGGGTGACCCGGTGTGACTTCCTCCTCTGACGTCAACTGGCCCATGAGTTAGGGAGGGCACTGTGTACTTATTACAACTTCTCACACAGAAGTAAAATGTACTCAATTAGCGTAATCCGTGTGCCACTTCACACAACGTGCCTGGATGAGTTGCGTCACTGTCAATACTCCACCAGAATACAGAGGGGTACTGTCGCAGTCCCACACAGTAGCAACATAAGACTGAATAACAGAAGATAACAGAGGAGAAACACTATGGGGTTGAAGAGTTAGCCATCCATCAAAGTCAGAGGACAGACAAATCCAATCCTACAAGCCTTTCTCAAGGAACGAATCCCCCTTTTCCTGAGATATCGGTCCTAATTCCCGGTTCCGAGGAATGCTCTCAGGGTTTGCGGATTCAAATCAAATCCATTGCTGACTTTACCCCTTTCTGGGAGCAGAGAGCAGGGAGCCCCCGGAGCCAACCGAAAATCCGGAGCACGGTACAAAGTCCAAAGATAGCTTGAGCTTCCATCTTGATCACATTAGGGGTTTCACTGACGCTGAACGACTGGAGAATGGGTGGGGTGGAATGGGGTGGAGTGGGGGGAGGGGGTTCTCTCACTCTCCTCCTCTCCCTCTGTCCAATCCCACCTCTTCTCTTCTCCGCCTCCTGGCTGGTTTGACAGGGAATCTTAGTCACATCCTATACACTGTCTTTCTCCCTGGTTCTCTCACAGCTCCTCCAAGGCTCTCCACGCCAACCAGATCCTCTCAGCTGTTTATCCTACTTTCTTACTCCTCCTTTCACAGAGTTAAGACAACTTCCTCTCAAATCACCCTCTCTCAAGTCTCTCTCTCTCTCTCTCTCTCTCTCTCTCTCTCTCTCTCTCTCTCTCTCACACTCTATCTCCTTAAGCTGGGAAAGACTCCCTCCAGTTGGTTTTGATTAGTAACAGACAGACCACTGTGAAAACTCAGGCTTTGGGCCAAGTGAGATTGCAGTAACGTTTTGGCAGGGCTTTCTGAGATGTTTTCTTTTTTCACATGTCACCCTGTAACTGTACAAGCATCCTTGCACAAACATCTCGACCTGCCCAAAAAAAGACATTGAAAAGCATGACTTGTTTACAGACATTCCTGGAGAATATGCCACTCTGTGCGAGAACTGCTAACTTTGCTGCCTACGAGCTGTGTGCCTTTTCTTTACAGGACACATCTGGGCAAAGTGGTAGTTTGACTTCAGAATCACTGTGTTTTTAGGAAGTCTTCAAAGCAAAACATCTTACCGCATTTTTGAGTGCCGACCATTCATTCCCTAATATAGACATGTCATTTGTTGGGAATGCTACCAACACTTGAAATACATAGGCTCTGATATCAGAGCTTCATGGTGAGAATATCTCAAGCGAAATCAAAAACGGCATCTCTTACCAAACCAAAAAACATAGGAAACTAGTTGTTGTAACTTTGGGGGAGCTCTGTAGGCTGTAGTCCTGTAAAGCACTGAGGGGTTGTAAAAGGCAATGCAGAACTCCACACCCAGGCATGGTCTCCCCCCACCCTCTGTAAGGGTCTCACAGGCCCAATCAAGCCTGACTTACAACCAGGAGATATGGTCTTTGTGCTTCAAACCATCAGAATGAAAAGACCGACCATAGGAAATGTGTTTGTTTTACACACAGACTCTTACAGTCTCAGCTGGCTAACATACCTGTCATTCCAATTACACCATTTCCATTCACAATCCCTTGGTTCTTGATGATAACGTCTATGACTGTTTTCTGTTGGGTTTTAGAAGTATGGACCTGAGGGTAGCAGTTGCTATAGCAAAAACAGATAATGGAACAAGGGAAAAATTGACAACTCCCCCACCAACATCAACAAAAAACTATTTTCACCCTTGTGCCCCCTCTTCCTCTTCAGGGTCATCCAGATGGGAGTAGGGGAGGCTCTGGGGCCTGGGGGAGAACTTGACTCTGTTTTTTAGAACTCTCTGTGGGAAACTCAAGCTGTCCTATTTCTGACCCGCCATTTTGGGTCTCAGGGGACACATAGGGTTCCCACTACATGGTTAAGCTGCAAAGTAAAAATGTACATTTATATAAACATACATGTATCTTTTTTAAGTTTAGGGTTAGGCATAAAGTTAGCAGTGTGGTTAAGATTAGGGTTAAGGTTTAAAATCAGATTTTAGACAGGGATTCTGACTTTGCAACTTGGCCAGACAGTGATGACAGACACACAGATGGTCGGGGATACAAGGTTAAATTTGTCGTCACAGCATGTGCTTGGTGCACTGGTCACAGGACCTAGCACTAATCACAAAGCTAGTGTGATGATGGTAACTAGCGTGATTATGGTAACTAGCACTCATCACAGAGCTAGCGTGATGACGGTAACTAGCGTGATGAAGGTAACTAGCACTCATCACAGAGCTAGCGTGATGACGGTAACTAGTGTGGTGACGGTAACTAGCGTGCTGATGGTTACTAGCGTGATGACGGTAACTAGCGTGATGAAGGTAACTAGCACTCATCACAGAGCTAGCGTGATGACGGTAACTAGCGTGATGAAGGTAACTAGCACTCATCACAGAGCTAGTGTGATGAAGGTAACTAGCACTCATCACAGAGCTAGCGTGATGACGGTAACTAGCACTCATCACAGAGCTAGCGTGATGACGGTAACTAGCGTGTTGACGGTAACTAGCGTGCTGATGGTTACTAGCGTGGTTAGTGTAACTAGCGTGGTGACGGTAACTAGTGTGGTGACGGTAACTAGCGTGCTGATGGTTACTAGCGTGGTTAGTGTAACTAGCGTGGTGACGGTAACTAGCGTGGTGATGGTAACTAGCGTGGTGACGTAACTAGCGTGGTGATGTAACTAGCATGGTGATGGTAACTAGCGTGATGACGGTAACTAGTGTGGTGACGGTAACTAGCGTGCTGATGGTTACTAGCGTGGTTAGTGTAACTAGCGTGGTGACGATAACTAGCGTGGTGATGGTAACTAGCGTGGTGACGTAACTAGCGTGGTGATGTAACTAGCATGGTGATGGTAACTAGCGTGTAGTTATGGCTGGTTAGTGAAGTGGAGAGGCCAGCGCAATGTTGCAGTGGTTCTGAGGATCATCGGAAATGACTGAGTGGATATTTGGATATCTGACTGTGTGTGTGTGTCATTTGTTACAGTGTGTGAGAGTGTGTGTTTATCCTAGATGAGTCACTACCTACGGACCAACTTTTCCCCATTTATTCCTGAAAGATGAGGAGGGACACATTCTGAGATCATCAGTCATGTGACCTCCCGCTAGGTCACATGGGAGGGGCAGGTCACATGGGAGGGGTGGAAAGGGTGAAGAAAGCCCCATTCATGATGCCTCCTATATTCCCCCACTCGTCTCCTCTCTGCTTCTTAAGTGGCGCACAGAGGGCCCAAAGGAAACAGTCTCAAATTCTTAGCTGATGTAGTTTATTATTGGAAAAATTCCAGTCTAAATCGTGAGCACTGTAGGACAAGCAGAGTTAGCCTAGCCCTTGTAGGAAAATGTGGGTGATAAATAAAATAAATAAAACATGAATATACACATCCCTACCAAAACTGGGCCAATCGAGTTCTCACTTTTACAAAGCATGCTTTGAGAACGTTTTGCTGTGGTGTTTGTAGGCCAAACTCAACGGTACGGTACATGACCAGTAGTTAGCAGAGGCTGTAATAACATTTGACACTTGTGAAAGTACACTCAGATTAAAGGGTAGATCAAAAAAATACATCTACAACCCAAACCATGATCATTTCATTCACTTTTTCCAAAGAATCTTAAAACATACACTACGAATACCTATGGCATCTCCCATAATACACATAGCTCATAGATGTCTGAAACTGTTCAACCAAGTGTGTGTCTTTGAGTGACACAGCATTGTACTGTAATGTAATGTAATGTAATGTGACTGACTGTATCTATGCTTGTGTTGGAGGAAGTCAATGCAAGGGGGGTCTTGACCGTCGGTTACGGCTGATAGTCAGACTCCCGGCAACCGTGGGAAACAGGAAGTCCGAGTTACTAGTGATACAGAGCATAATCATTTCCAGGCTGAAATAATCCATGCTATCTTCTCTCTGGGATGTCTGTTTTTGTGTGCATGGGCCTGGAGAGAGGACTTTAGTGTATGTGTGTGTGTGTGTGTGTGTGTGTGTGTGTGTGTGTGTGTGTGTGTGTGTGTGTGTGTACGCGTGCTCTTGCATTCAAGGGTAAAGAAGTTCGTCTGGACACGAATAAAATGGATTTTATCATCCGAGTGTGTTATTATTGTACTTAAACACTAACCAACATTGTATGACATTTAACACTTCTTTAAGCACAATGCAGTTAACTTCCTGTTCTGAGAGCTGAACATGAATCCAAGGCACGTCTTCTACATGGGTTTGGACGAAGCTTTGTGGCAACAGCTGGCCTCTATTTGTGTTAACTGGCTCTCACAGAAGCATGCAGACACACGCACCTGGGCAAGAGAGTGGTGTGCAGACATACACTGTACGCACTGACTCACTCACAGACACGCACACACACACAAATGCACACGCACACACGCACACACGCACGCACGCACACACGCACACACACACATACACACACACACACACACACTGTTCACATGTACAGACAGCTTGTTGCCCTCAGACCAACTAAAGCAGGGTTTATAGGCTAGTGGTTATGACGCTGCTCAGTGGATACATTAGTGTGGTTGTGTACGTCAGATTGCATCCTAAATCAGCCATGTAGGGACAAACTCTGTTACACAAACATACACTGATACACATGTGAATATTAACTGAAGAGCAGTCTCCACACACACACACACACACACACACACACACACACACACACACACACACACACACACACACACACACACACACACACACACACACACACACACACACACACACACACACACACACACACACACACACACAGAGCTATTGGCAATATTTGACCTCATTGGCATCCAACCCTGGACTCCATCTCTGGAGACGGACTGACTGTTTGTTTTCAAAGGTCAACTGATTCACAAAGAACACCTTGTCTCAGTCTCAGAACCAAAAGCAGAGCAGAGTTACACATGCAGGAGACAAACTCGGTTTACAGTAGTCGGTCCTGTGTGGCTCAGCATCTGCAGGCTGTGGGTTCAACTCCTGCAGGGATGAAATGCACTTAAAAGTCTATGCATTCACTGTCAGGTAAGACGCGTTGGATAAAAGTGTCTCCTCTGAAAAGAAAATGGTGAAACACTAAACATGAGGGTTGTACACGCCCTCAAATATGCAGATTCTGGCGTGGGACTGACAGGGTTATTAAAGGTCTATGCATTCTCTGTCCTGGATGCCGCTTGCCCTCCTTGGCTTCCAGTACATATGGGGCTTTCTGCTGAAGCCTCCCATTCAGTACGTTTTGTAGCAGCATGTCGCAATGGATGTCAACGAATCCGTAAGAATCCGTAATCATTAGTCCAAAACGTTTTGCAACGGAAATAGTTTACTCCAAACGGAAAAAGTTTTACAAAGAAAACAAGATTTTCTGTTGGACTAATTTATCTAGGTCCCTCCCTATTTGGTTCCGTTTCGTACTGTTTGGCTCTGTTTGGTTCCTAGTGAACACACCCTGTTGTCTCCTCCTGTAGTTTATTGGCTGTAGAGTCTGGGGCCAGAGTCTGGGACTTGGTGATGACGAGAGCTCCCTGGATGAAACAACACTGATGCTGGACACCGGCTGTGCTGGCATTGGTCGCCTCCAGCAGACAGCCAGGAAAGGACTGTTTTCCTTGGATACGGTTGCCACAGCAGCATCAGCAGGAAATACTGGAGACAGAGATTCAGGGGGAGATGGGAGGGGCTGCAGGCTGCATGTTGCTTGTGACGGAGGCAGCTGGCTGATGGTATACATGTTGGATGGGACGGAGGCAGATGGCTGATGGTATACATGTTGGATGGGACGGAGGCAGATGGCTGATGGTATACATGTTGGATGGGACGGAGGCAGATGGCTGATAGTAAACATGTTGGATGGGACGGTGATGCACTCATCTTCGCTTGTCAGATGTTTTGTGGGAATTCCACACATACCTCTACAGCAGTAGGATGCATGAAGGGGAGAGTGTATGTATGTGTGTATGTATGTGTGTGTGTGTGTGTGTGTGTGTGTGTGTGTGTGTGTGTGTGTGTGTGTGTGTGTGTGTGTGTGTGTGTGTGTGTGTGTGTGTGTGTGTGTGTGTGTGTGTGTGTGTGTGTGTGTGTGTGTGTGTGTTTGTGTGTGTGTGCGCAGCAGTGGAGGCTGGAAGGCTGCTGAGGGGAGGACGGCTGATAATAATGGCTGGAATGGAGTCAATGGAATCGTATCAAACACATCAACGATGTGGTTTCCATAGGGTTGATAGGGATACCATTCCAACCATTATTATGAGCCGCCCTCCCCTCAGCAGCCTCCACTGGACCACAGTCTACATGTGCCCCCACTTCTGTCAATAATAAAACAGGTGCCCCCACTCACCTCACTTTAGACACAGAGCTAGATTGTATAGAATGGTATGAATGGTTCCACTCTTGAATTGTGCCTGTTCAGCTTTCCAACGATAGAACAGAAATCTAAATACTTTGGGCTGTGAGACTACGTGAGGAATTCTAGTCCTTCACTGAAGCATGTTCATCAGGTATAAGTGTCTGATTGTTCCCTGGTTCATGGCAAGAAGGGGAAAGTGGATAAGATGAACTCAGCTAAATGTATCTCTAGCCTTGAGATCTCCTGGTCCTGGCTTACTTTCATTCTTTCTTTCTTTCTTTCCTTCTTTCCTTCTATCCTCCTATCATTCTTTCTTTCTTTCCTTCTTTCCTTCTATCCTCCTATCATTCTTTCTTTCTTTCTTTCTTTCTTTCCTTCTTTCCTTCTATCCTCCTATCATTCTTTCTTTCTTTCCTTCTTTCCTTCTATCCTCCTATCATTCTTTCTTTCTTTCCTTCTTTCCTTCTATCCTCCTATCCTTCTTTCTTTCTTTCTTTCTTTCTTTCCTTCTTTCCTTCTATCCTCCTATCATTCTTTCTTTCTTTCCTTCTTTCCTTCTATCCTCCTATCCTTCTTTCTTTCTTTCTTTCTTTCTTTCTTTCTTTCTTTCTTTCTTTCTTTCTTTCTTTCTTTCTTTCTTTCTGTCTTTCTTTCTTTCTTTCTTTCTTTCTTTCTTTCTTTCCTTCTTTCTTTCTTTCTTTCTTTCTTTCTTTCTTTCTTTCTTTTCTTTTCTTTTCTTTTCTTTTCTTCTTTCTCAGGAAATGAATCTGCATTCCAACCCACACAGGAAGCGGACAGGTCAGGGAAACTTAGCAAGACACTAGAGAGGTTACAGACGGAGGTTCAAATAGCTCAGTTGGATAAACCAGGGTCTGTAGTGTTACCACACCAGGATCTGTAGTGTTACCTCACTGGGGTCTGTAGTGTTACCACACCAGGGTCTGTAGTGTTACCACACCAGGATCTGTAGTGTTACATCACTGGGGTCTGTAGTGTTACATCACTGGTGTCTGTAGTGTACAACACCAGGGTCTGTAGTGTTACATCACTGGGGTCTGTAGTGTTACAACACCAGGGTCTGTAGTGTTACATCACTGGTGTCTGTAGTGTACAACACCAGGGTCTGTAGTGTTACATCACTGGGGTCTGTAGTGTTACATCACCAGGGTCTGTAGTGTTACATCACTGGTGTCTGTAGTGTACAACACCAGGGTCTGTAGTGTTACATCACTGGGGTCTGTAGTGTTACATCACCAGGGTCTGTAGTGTTACATCACTGGTGTCTGTAGTGTACAACACCAGGGTCTGTATTGTTACAACACTGGGGTCTGTAGTGTTACATCACTGGGGTCTGTAGTGTTACAACACCAGGGTCTGTAGTGTTACAACACCAGGGTCTGTAGTGTTACATCACTGGGGTCTGTAGTGTTACAACACCAGGGTCTGTAGTGTTACAACACCAGGGTCTGTAGTGTTACAACACTGGGGTCTGTAGTGTTACATCACTGGGGTCTGTAGTGTTACAGCACCAGGGTCTGTAGTGTTACAACACCAGGGTCTGTAGTGTTACATCACTGGGGTCTGTAGTGTTACATCACTGGGGTCTGTAGTGTTACAACACCAGGGTCTGTAGTGTACAAAGCCATGGTTGTAGGTTTGACGCCACATGGGTAACATATTATAGAAACGTCAATGTCTGTGTTTTTGGGGCCTGGAGTTTTTGCTGGTCAGGATGCATGGAAGGAGAGACAGTAAGAGAGAAGAGGAATAAAGGACAACCGGTGACAGGCGTCTTGCTGAGTGTAACAATGATTTTTCATCTGACAAAAGATTCACCGTTGTGGTACAGGGAGCAGCGTTACCATGACACAGACTGGCCTTAGAGGGCGACAGAGAGAGAAACGCTTTCTTCATAAACTCACCTCTTTGCAGAGAGATCATTACTTTAAATTGTCAGCAGGTGGCGCGAAAACTCTTACATTTTCCTGATGGGACTTGAGGGAATGAATCTCTTCCTGCTTCACCTGCAGTGCAGAAGAGAAAGTTGGAAATGAGTCAGACCTGGATTGAAATACATAGGAGTATTAGAATAGTAGAATATTTGTATTTTAAAATACATGCCAATAGTAGACTACCAATATTAAACTACATGTTAAATGCATTGCAGAAAGTTATTGTGCAATAGGGGGATCAAATTAACATCCTACACCTGTATACAGCACTATCCCCAAAACACCCACCACCCCATCCCACCACTTGGCCCTATCGATCCTACACCTGTACACAGCACTTTCACCAACACACCCACCACACCATCCCTCTACTTTGGCCCTATCATATGCTAAATCAGGCTGTCAGCCTGGGAGGATGAAACCCCTTCTCTCAAAACCCCCTGTAGATCTTCTGCATTAAAATCTATCACACTGTTGCCGCTACTACAATCTTCTGGGATTTCCGCTCCATCAGCGCAGTACAATTAATGACCATGACAATAAATGGAAGAAATCTAAAAAATATCCTCTCTGGATCTCTGTCCCGAGTCCTACTCAGTGGGGGGCTCCCAGTCAAATCACTCACCCTTGGGCTTTCATCTACTTTCCTCACTGCCTCAGCATAGGAAAACTTCTGCAATCCCCCAAATAGCTGACATAACCTAACCTGACAGGTAAGAACTCTCTATTCAAGCTCAACAAGACATTCTGGGTATTCTCAGTCTCAGTCACTGGGTCTATTTCTCACCAACCGAGGACGTAAAAAACACCAGAAGTATTGTTTTTCAGATCTCCACTCAACGCCACCCCACTGATCAGTCCTTTGAGAGGCACCCTGCTCTGCAGAACAAAGCACACCACAGGTCGAGCCCTGAGATGTGTGATGTGGAGCACCCTCTGCCTCTGGATGCACACAAAATATAAACAATTCCACTTCTTGAAAATGGGATACATTTATTCTAAGCCCAGCTTGACACAACATATGGGTGGGACAAAGAGCAGGGATCCACGTTTCCCCAAAATCTCACTCCTACCCGTCCAAAATCATCTCTGGTATGATCAGGGCCAAGGCTGGAAGTCTCTACTATAGCTGCCGCTGCAGGCACTTCATCCTGGCTAGGCTTCATTTCAGAGCAAACATTACTGGAGACCGACTCCATCTGGAGTTTCTAAACAGAGCAGGTAGAATGATGGGGTCCAAGATCCTCAAGAGAACAAATAGACTTGTTTTTTAACTTGGCTTGTATGCAGCAGACAATGGTTTTTGCTTAGCGCCATTACCTCGGATTAGCATCATCGCCCTTCCACAATGTTTTGTGGAACATAACTAGCCTATTGGTAGACAGGAAGCTTCAATCAGGAAATAAGTAGGAATTGTATTAATTTGCTCAAACAAACATGCAAACGAGTGTGTGTGTGTGTGTGGTTTGGTATTATAACAGCAAAATTATACATTTTCATTGGTAAATGTATTCTGTTGAGTCTACTGTACTAACTTCATGTTGTGTCTGATAATGTGTGAAACATAACTACTGAGACACAGGAAGTCACAATCAGGAAATAAGTTGGACTTTTATTAATATGCTAATACAAACAAACAAAACATGCGTGTGCGTCTGGGTTTGAGAGAGAGAGAGAGAGAGAGAGAGAGAGAGAGAGAGAGAGAGAGAGAGACAGAGAGAGAGAGAGAGAGAGAGAGAGAGAGAGAGAGAGAGAGAGAGCGAGAGAGAGAGAGAGAGAGAGAGAGAGAGAGAGAGAGAGAGAGAGAGAGAGAGAGAGAGAGAGAGAGAGAGAGAGAGAGATCTGTGCACTGTAGGCTGCTGTATGTGTTACAGTATGTTGTCATGGTGATGTTAAACCACTTTATCACAAATCCAGTGAAGATTCTCCGCACATGACATGTCATTCCATGCCTTCAGAGGACTCTGATCGGTGTGTATCGCAACACAGTCCTCCTCACCATTTTCTGGTTTTCCACCACCATTATCAGGCTGTGGGTCATACCAGTACGTACAGGGTTAACAACAGTTAGATATCATGGTTAATACCAGTACCTACAGGGTTAACAACAGTCAGATATCATGGTTGATACCAGTACCTACAGGGTTAAAAACAGTCAGATATCATGGTTAATACCAGTACCTACAGGGTTAACAACAGTCAGATAGCATGGTTAATACCAGTACCTACAGGGTTAAAAACAGTCAGATATCATGGTTAATACCAGTACCTACAGGGGTTAAAACAGTCAGATATCATGGTTAATACCAGTACCTACAGGGTTAAAAACAGTCAGATATCATGGTTAATACCAGTACCTACAGGGTTAAAAACAGTCAGATATCATGGTTAATACCAGTACCTACAGGGTTAAAAACAGTCAGATATCATGGTTAATACCAGTAACTACAGTCAGATATCATGGTTAATACCAGTACCTACAGGGTTAACAACAGTCAGATATCATGGTTGATACCAGTACCTACAGGGTTAAAAACAGTCAGATATCATGGTTAATACCAGTACCTACAGGGTTAACAACAGTCAGATAGCATGGTTAATACCAGTACCTACAGGGTTAAAAACAGTCAGACATCATGGTTAATACCAGTACCTACAGGGTTAACAACAGTCAGATATCATGGTTAATACCAGTACCTACAGGGTTAAAAACAGTCAGATATCATGGTTAATACTAGTACCTACATGGTTAAAACAGTCAGATATCATGGTTAATACCAGTACCTACAGGGTTAAAACAGTCAGATATCATGATTAATACCAGTACCTACAGGGTTAACAACAGTCAGATAGCATGGTTAATACCAGTACCTACAGGGTTAACAACAGTCAGATAGCATGGTTAATACCAGTACCTACAGGGTTAACAACAGTCAGATATCATGGTTAATACCAGTACCTACAGGGTTAATAACAGTCAGATATCATGGTTAATACCAGTACCTACAGGGTTAACAACAGTCAGATAGCATTGTTAATACCAGTACCTACAGGGTTAACAACAGTCAGATATCATGGTTAATACCAGTACCTACAGGGTTAACAACAGTCAGATATCATGGTTAATACCAGTACCTACAGGGTTAACAACAGTCAGATATCATGGTTAATACCAGTACCTACAGGGTTAACAACAGTCAGATATCATGGTTAATACCAGTACCTACAGGGTTAAAAACAGTCAGATATCATGGTTAATACCAGTACCTACAGGGTTAACAACAGTCAGATATCATGGTTAATACCAGTACCTACAGGGTTAACAACAGTCAGATAGCATGGTTAATACCAGTACCTACAGGGTTAAAAACAGTCAGATATCATGATTAATACCAGTACCTACAGGGTTAAAAACAGTCAGATATCATGGTTAATAACAGTACCTACAGGGTTAATAACAGTCAGATATCATGGTTAATAACAGTACCTACAGGATTAAAAACAGTCAGACATCATGGTTAATACCAGTACCTACAGGGTTAACAACAGTCAGATATCATGGTTAATGCCAGTACCTACAGGGTTAAAAACAGTCAGACATCATGGTTAATACCAGTACCTACAGGGTTAACAACAGTCAGATATCATGGTTAATACCAGTACCTACAGGGTTAACAACAGTCAGATATCATGGTTAATACCAGTACCTACAGGGTTAACAACAGTCAGATATCATGGTTAATACCAGTACCTACAGGGTTAAAAACAGTCAGATATCATGGTTAATACCAGCACCTACAGGGTTAAAAACAGTCAGACGTCATGGTTAATACCAGTACCTACAGGGTTAAAAACAGTCAGACATCACATTTAGAACATCACAATCCTAAATAATTTAAAGAAAATTTCAATCTTAATGTTAACTTTGTTTACTGATGCCATCAATGATAATAACCTGTATAGAAAAAGGTTGGATTGAGACTTATTGACAGATTAGTTATCATCTCTCACCTTGTGGTCAGTGGGGTGCCGTCCACCCATTTCCAGGTCCCCTCCTTAACAGAGTCAGTCAGACCAATCCAGACTCTCTTCTTGAGGTTGAAGAGAAAGGTCTGTAGTTGAGAAAGATACATATATACATACTTATGTTTGATCATATCTACCCTCTGCACACCCATCTCTCTCTCCCCCCCCCCCCCCCCCCTCTCTCTCTCTCTCTCTCTCTCTCTCTCTCTCTTTCTCTCACCTGTTCCTTATCACTGTTTATGATCACCAGGTCTGCTCCTCTCTCCAGACAGTCCTGTCTGCTCTCTTTCCAGGTTTTAGTCTCAGAAGACAGGAAGTACCAACTGGATTCAAACTTCTGCCAGCCTTCAGGACAAGTTTTTTCTACAAGATGAAAACATACATTTCCTTCAACATATCACACTGGATACTCATTGAAAGAATACAGACACACGATAAAGTTAGTGGGATTAATGATAATTTATTACTGTAGTTCACTCACTGAGATTGGTAAACCTCCTGCTAAGAATATCTCTCTCAGTCTGTAGTTGGTCTCTCTCTTTAGTCAGGCTGTTGTAACTGGTCTGTAGCTGGTCTCTCTCTTTAGTCAGGTTGTTGTAACTGGTCTGTAGCTGGTCTTTCTCTTCAGAATATTTGAAGCATCTGTTGTTTGGAAAGTATTGATATATATAGCTACTGGTGAAAACACAATTTCTTACTGCAACTGTTAAAAACAAACAATCTGAAAGTAGACAGAACATCTTGGATGTGGTTTGCAAGTTTCTTAAACATGTATAACAGAGGAGGAACTTAATTACGCAGATAACAACACTCCCCACTAGTTTAATTAACGTTGTTTCAACATAATTTCAATGAAATTACATTTAACCAACGTGGAATAGGCATTGAATTGACAACTGTACTCAGTTTGTCATCTGAATTTAGGACGTTGTTGTGAAAGTCTGATATAGTGTAATGATTAGATAACAATACACTCACAGACTAGTCTCAAGGAGATGTTGAGAGTGACTTGTAGAACACAGAGCATCCCAAAGCTCACAGCAACCATCCTGTAGAGTATTCTCCCTGAATCCTCAGGTCCTGAGGAGATACACACTGATGTGAGAACACACACACACACACACACACACACACACACACACACACACACACACACACACACACACACACACACACACACACACACACACGTACACATGTATTCAAGCATGCAAGCACGCAAGCACGCAAGCACGCACGTACCAACACACTCATAAACACTCACATGAAAGCACACACATACCACACACACTGGAGGGTGTGACATAATCAGCAGCAAGAGTACCGTTTCTCACAGTCGCTTTAGAGGAAGTTACTGTATCAGTATAACATGTTAGATTCATTAAAGGAGCAATCTGCAGTTGCTCAGATGTTTACCAAATCACTGGCAGGGGGACCGTGTTGTTTATGTTGGAAGTGCATATTGCAGCTTTAATGCTTCTGAATACACTTAAAGTATCCATTTAAAGGTACGTCTTTTTTTTTTACTTGTCCACTAAGACTTGCTATTAGCATTTTTCAGTGTTTGTGTAAGTCTTTGTCAATGTGTGTGTGTGATAAAGTTTTCTTAATTCTTACTTGAGCGATTGGTCTCAGTCTTCACTCTCCTCATTGCTCTCATCTGCTTTTCTTCAATAACCTGGTTGTTGATGTGGTCATCCATCTTAACTAAGGTATGATTACCTTTCTAACTGACTCCTAATGGTAATATCTACTGTATGATTCTAATTGTACTGACACGTAGTTAAGTAGTTGGTCTAATGTGCTTCTCCACCAGGTACCTCTCTGCTCTCTGTCTGTGGTCCACCGGGGGTTTCCTCATTCTTAATGAACCTGATTTGTTGAGGGGTTTTAGAGGGACAGCTGGTTGAACCACTGAAAAGATCCACTTCACTTCCCTCTTTTGGGACCAATATAGGGGAACAACAGACAAAAATACGCATTTGATATTGTGCTTATGTGTAACTTGACAACAAAGACTGACTGTCAAAGATTATTAAGTAACATCCTTTGATATCTCTACTACACTCATTGATTGGTGATACAGTCACCTCCCTCCTATACAGTGTATGTAATGGTGGTTTGGTACTGTAGAGAATGTCATCACCAGGTCTAAATTGGAGCATGTAAATATCTGTATCAAGTAAGAAGAATGTATTTAATTGGAAATGATAAAATGCACCGCATGCAAAGAGTGGACAAAGTCAAATGTACTAACTTCATGTTGACTCTGGTAAACAGGAAGCTACAATGTCAGGAAAGGATTAGGAATTGTATTAATATGCCAATACAAACAAATACAACATGTGTGTGCTTGGGTATGTGTGTGTGTGTGTGTGTGTGTGTGTGTGTGTGTGTGTGTGTGTGTGTGTGTGTGTGTGTGTGTGTGTGTGTGTGTGTGAGAGAGAGAGAGAGAGGTGTGAACTGTAGGCTGCTGTATATGTTACAGTATATTGTCATGGTGATGTTGAGCCACTTTCTCACAAATCCATTTGAGTTTCATGTCACATGACAAGTCATTCCATGCCTTCAGAGGACTCTGATCTGTGTGTATCTCAACACAGTCCTCCTCCCCTGTAGGACCTGCATTATCAGGCTGTGGGTCATACCAGTACCTACAGGGTTAAAAACAGTGAGATATCATGGTTAATACCAGTACCTACAGGGTTACAAACAGTCAGATATCATGGTTAATACCAGTACCTACAGGGTTAAAAACAGTGAGATATCATGGTTAATACCAGTACCTACAGGGTTAAAAACAGTCAGATATCATGGTTAATACCAGTACCTACAGGGTTAAAAACAGTCAGATATCATGGTTAATACAAGGATTAAAAAATAGTCAGATATCATGGTTAATACCAGTACCTACCGGGTTAACAACAGTCAGATATCATGGTTAATACCAGTACCTACAGGGTTAAAAACTTTCAGATATCATGGTTAATACCAGTACCTACAGGGTTAACAACAGTCAGATATCATGGTTAATACAAGGATTAAAAAAGAGTCAGATATCATGGTTAATACCAGTACCTACAGGGTTAACAACAGTCAGATATCATGGTTAATACCAGTACCTACAGGGTTAAAAACAGTCAGATTTAATGGTTAATACCAGTACCTACAGGGTTAACAACAGTCAGATATCATGGTTAACACCAGTACCTACAGGGTTAAAAACAGTCAGATATCATGGTTAATACCAGTACCTACAGGGTTAAAAACTTTCAGATATCATGGTTAATACCAGTACCTACAGGGTTAAAAACAGTCAGATATCATGGTTAATACCAGTACCTACAGGGTTAAAAACTTTCAGATATCATGGTTAATACCAGTACCTACAGGGTTAAAAACAGTCAGATATCATGGTTAATACCAGTACCTACAGGGTTAAAAACTTTCAGATATCATGGTTAATACCAGTACCTACAGGGTTAACAACAGTCAGATATCATGGTTAATACCAGTACCTACAGGGTTAAAAACAGTCAGATTTAATGGTTAATACCAGTACCTACAGGGTTAACAACAGTCAGATAGCATGGTTAATACCAGTACCTACAGGGTTAAAAACAGTCAGATTTAATGGTTAATACCAGTACCTACAGGGTTAAACAACAGTCAGATATCATGGTTAATACCAGTACCTACAGGGTTAAAAACAGTCAGATATCATGGTTAATACCAGTACCTACAGGGTTATAAACAGTCAGATATCATGGTTAATACCAGTACCTACAGGGTTAAAAACAGTCAGATATCATGGTTAATACCAGTACCTACAGGGTTAAAGACAGTCAGATATCATGGTTAATACCAGTACCTACAGGGTTATAAACAGTCAGATATCATGGTTAATACCAGTACCTACAGGGTTAACAACTTTCAGATATCATGGTTAATACCAGTACCTACAGGGTTAAAAACAGTCAGATATCATGGTTAATACCAGTATCTACAGGGTTAATAACAGTCAGATATCATGGTTAATACCAGTAAGGTTAATAAAGATCAGACGTCACAGTTAGAACATCATAATCCTAAATAATATACAGAAATGTTTCATAGTTAATTGTCATGACTGTTATCATCAATATCAGTATCCTGCATAGAAACATGTTGAATGGAGCCTTATTAATAGATTAGTTATCATCTCTCACCTTGTGGTCAGTGGGGTGCCGTCCACCCATTTCCAGGTCCCCTCCTTAACAGAGTCAGTCAGACCAATCCAGACTCTCTTCTTGAGGTTGAAGAGAAAAGTCTGTAGTTGAGAAAGATAAATACATAGAGGTATATATATATATATATATATATATATATATATATAAATATATATTCATATGTTTGATCATATCTAACCGTCTCCCTCTCCCGCTTTCTGTCACCTGTTCCTTATCACTGTTTATGATCACCAGGTCTGCTCCTCTCTCCAGACAGTCCTCTCTGCTCTCCTTCCAGGTTTTAGTCTCAGTAGACAGGAAGTACCAACTTGATTCAAACTTCTGCCAGCCTTCAGGGCAGGTTTGTTCTACAAGATGATTAACATTAATTTCCTTCAACTTATCCCTCTGGATACTTAATAATGAAAGAATACAGACACATAACCAGGTCTGTGTTGTTAATGATAATGTATTACTGTAGGTTTACTCACTGCAATTGTTAAGCCACCCGCTAAGAACATCTCTCTCAGTCTGTAGCTGGTCTCTCTCTTTAGTCAGGTTGTTGGCGCTGGTCTGCAGCTGGTCTCTCTCTTTAGTTATGGTGTTGTAACTGTTCTGAAGCTGGTCTCTCTCTATGGATGAGTTTGTTGAGACGTTTCTGTCTGCAACAACAATAAAGAACAAGTTGCTCACTAAAATAGATCACATCAGAACTACTATATCTGAGTTATAAGAACTATTCAAACAGTGAACAACAATATAAATGTAACATGTAAAGTGTTGGTCTCATGTTTCATGAGATGAATTAAAAGTTCCCAGACATGTTCCATACACAAAAAAAGCTTATTTCTCTCAAATATGTTTACATTCCTGTTATTCAGCATTTACCCTTGGTCAAGATAATCCATCCACCTGACAGGTGTGGCATATCAAGAAGCTGATTAAAGAGCAGGATCATTACACAGGTGCACCTCGTGCTGGAGACAATAAAAGACAACTTTAAAATGTGTAGTTTTGCCACAGATGTCTCAAGTTTTGAGGGATCTGCATCTGGCATGCTAACTACAGGAATGTCCACCAGAGCCATTGCCAGATAAATTAATGTTAATTTCTCTACCATAAGCTGCCTCGAATGTTGTTTTAGATAATTCTGCAGTATGTTCAACTGGCCTCACAACTGCAGACCACGTATAACCACATAAGCCCATGACCTCCACATCTGGCTTCTTCACCTGTTGGATCGTCTGAGGGAGGGTTCTGAGGAGTATTTCTGTCTGTAATAAAGCCCTTTTGTGGGGAAAAACTCATTCTGATTGGCTGGGCTGGTTCCCCAGTGGTTGGAATCTGGCTGCCAAGTGGGTGGACCTATGCCCTTCAAGGCCCACCCATGGCTGATCCTCTGCCAGTCATGAATTTGTTTCAATTGACTGATATGAACTGTAACTCAGTAAAATCTTAGAAATGTTTGCATGTTGCGTTTACATTGTTGTTTGGTATAGATATACTGTAGACTTACATTGGACAGACAGGCCTATGATCCCAGCCAGTAGGAGAACACACAGCAGCCCCAGACACACTGCAGCAACTCCAGAGGGTCCCTTCCACCACTGAACATGTACTGAATCACAAATGATTAAAGATCTTTGGTAATGTGTTTTACTGTATCATCCAGGATTGGGACAAATAAATCTGTAGTACCACAGGGTAATCTCATCTGTTTAATGTATGTGTTGGTCATTTATTTTTGTGTGTGTGTGTGTGTGTGTGTGTGTGTGTGTGTGTGTGTGTGTGTGTGTGTGTGTGTGTGTGTGTGTGTGTGTGTGTGTGTGTGTGTGTGTTACCTGAGTGCTGGTCTCCTGGTCCATTATTAGGAGCAGCGTCTGCTGTCTCTTCTCTCTTGGTGCTGGTCTCACCGTCTCTCAGGGTGTCTGCACTGACGTAGATATCAACAATCCTCTCCTCCATCTCACCTCTGTTAAACTTGACCTTCTTGGTCATATCTGGCTCAGCATAGATGGCCTCAGACATCTCCAACAACTTACTGTGTTTTCTGTCCATACTCAGGTTCTGGTCCTATTGTTGACCCTGTGTCTGTTTCTGGGTTTGTTTCTGTCTCCGCTCTGTCTCAGACTAACTGTTTAAGATGGCATCCCCAGAATAAAAGGAAAATGTCAAAAGAGGAAGATGATGAAATAGTAACATGGTGGTTGAGGTTGGGAAAAAAATGTCTTCTTTAAATTTAGACACACAGGATGCTGATAAGTGGTGATTACATTAATATGTTCATACAGGAAATGTTGTGTGTCGTTTGCTGTTGTGGCAGTGGAGTTGCTCAGTTTGTAGCTAATCTCCACATCTCCACACCCCCCCCCCCCCCCCCCCCCCCCCCCATCTGGATGAAACAGGGCTTTAGACTATGAGGGGTTAAGTAGTCTTGATAAATGAGGCTTCAGTGCTGTTCCTCTGTTCATTCAGTTCTTTCTACTGTCCCTCCAGTTTTTTGTCTTGGTCGAGATGAAGTACCAGCCTTCAAAAATCATCTCTTTCCCTTTGTTGATGATGTCTCTCTCCTCAGTTGTTGTAACAGGTCTGTAGCTGTTGTCTGTCTTTAGTCTACTTGTTGTAACTGGTCTGTAGCTGGTTCTCTATTTAGTCAGATTGTTGTAACAGGTCTGTAGCTGTTGTCTGTCTTTAGTCTACTTGTTGTAACTGGTCTGTAGCTGGTTCTCTATTTAGTCAGATTGTTGTAACAGGTCTGTAGCTGTTGTCTGTCTTTAGTCTACTTGTTGTAACTGGTCTGTAGCTGGTTCTCTATTTAGTCAGATTGTTGTAACAGGTCTGTAGCTGTTGTCTGTCTTTAGTCTACTTGTTGTAACTGGTCTGTAGCTTGTCTCTCTCTTCAGTTACGTTGTTGTAACTGGTCTTTTCCTGGTCTCTCTCTTCAGTCAGGTTGTTGTAACTGGTCTGTAGCTGGTCTCTCTGCAGTCAGGTTGTCTTAGCTAGTCTGTAGTTGGTCTCTCTCTTCAGTCAGGTTGTTATAACTGGTCTGTAGCTGGTCTCTCTCTTTAGTCTGGTTGTTGCAACTGGTCTGTAGCTGGTCTCTCTCTTCAGTCAGGTTCTTGCAACTGGTGTGCAGCTGGTCTCTCTCTTCAGTCAGGTTGTCTTAGCTAGTCTGTAGTTGGTCTCTTTCCTCAGTAAGGGTGTTGTAACTGTCATGTAGCTGGCCATTCTGCAGATGTGTTGAGGTGCTGGTCTCACCGTCTCTCAGGGTCTCTGCACTGATGTAGATATCCATAATCCTCTCCTCCATCTCACCTCTGTCAAACCTTAATGGTCATATCTGGCTTTGTATAGATGCTCTCCAACATGTTCAACAATGTTAATTGACTAAAGCTACAGTGTCTTAAAGCAGGGTTTACCAAACTCAGTCCTGGGGCCCCCCTTAGTGAACATTTTGGGTGTTGCCCTAGCACTACACAGCCGATTCAAATAACCAACTCATCATCAAGCTTTGATGTTTTGAGTCACTTGTGTAGTGCTAGGGTAAAAAACTCATTGTGCACCCAGGGAAGGGCCCCCAGTACAGAGAGTCTGAGTCTGAAGATGACTGCTTTTGACCCTGTTGTGGATGGGGATTTGTGGAACAGAAACATGTTCTGTCTGGTTATACAGTAACATGTCCTGGCTGGTTATACAGTAACATGTCCTGGCTGGTTATACAGTAACATGTCCTGGCTGGTTATACAGTAACATGTCCTGAATGGTTATACAGTAACATGTCATAGCTGGTTATACAGTAACATGTCCTGGCTGGTTATACAGTAACATGTCCTGGCTGGTTATACAGTAGCATGTCCTGGCTGGTTATACAGTAACATGTCCTGGCTGGTTATACAGTAGCATGTCCTGGCTGGTTATACAATTACATGTCCTGGCTGGTTATACAGTAACATGTCCTGGCTGATTATACAGTAACATGTCCTGGCTGGTTATACAGTAACATGTCCTGGCTGGTTATACAGTAACATGTCCTGGCTGGTTATACAGTAACATGTCCTGGCTGGTTATACAGTAGCATGTCCTGGCTGGTTATACAGTAACATGTCCTGGCTGGTTATACAGTAGCATGTCCTGGCTGGTTATACAATAACATGTCCTGGCTGGTTATACAGTAACATGTCCTGTCTGGTTATACAGTAACATGTCCTGTCTGGTTATACAGTAACATGTCCTGGCTGGTTATACAGTAGCATGTCCTGGCTGGTTATACAATAACATGTCCTGGCTGGTTATACAGTAACATGTCATAGCTGGTTATACAGTAACATGTCCTGGCTGGTTATACAGTAACATGTCCTGGCTGGTTATACAGTAGCATGTCCTGGCTGGTTATACAGTAACATGTCCTGGCTGGTTATACAGTAGCATGTCCTGGCTGGTTATACAGTAACATGTCCTGGCTGGTTATACAGTAACATGTCCTGGCTGGTTATACAGTAACATGTCCTGTCTGGTTATACAGTAACATGTCCTGGCTGGTTATACAGTAACATGTCCTGTCTGGTTATACAGTAACATGTCCTGGCTGGTTATACAATAACATGTCCTGGCTGGTTATACAGTAACATGTCTTGGCTGGTTATACAGTAACATGTCCTGCTGGTTATACAGTAACATATCATGGCTGGTTATACAGTAACATGTCCTGGCTGGTTATACAGTAGCATGTCCTGTCTGGTTATACAGTAACATGTCCTGGCTGGTTATACAGTAACATGTCCTGTCTGGTTATACAGTAACATGTCCTGTCTGGTTATACAGTAACATGTCCTGACTGGTTATACAGTAACAAGTCCTGTCTGGTTATACAGTAACATGTCTTGGCTGGTTATACAGTAACATGTCCTGGCTGGTTATACAGTAACATGTCCTGGCTGGTTATACAGTAACATGTCCTGTCTGGTTATACAGTAACATGTCCTGGCTGGTTATACAGTAACATGTCCTGTCTGGTTATACAGTAACATGTCCTGGCTGGTTATACAATAACATGTCCTGGCTGGTTATACAGTAACATGTCTTGGCTGGTTATACAGTAACATGTCCTGCTGGTTATACAGTAACATATCATGGCTGGTTATACAGTAACATGTCTTGGCTGGTTATACAGTAGCATGTCCTGTCTGGTTATACAGTAACATGTCCTGGCTGGTTATACAGTAACATGTCCTGTCTGGTTATACAGTAACATGTCCTGTCTGGTTATACAGTAACATGTCCTGACTGGTTATACAGTAACATGTCCTGTCTGGTTATACAGTAACATGTCCTGGCTGGTTATACAGTAACATGTCCTGTCTGGTTATACAGTAACATGTCCTGGCTGGTTATACAGTAACATGTCCTGGCTGGTTATATAGTAACATGTCCTGGCTGGTTTTAGTTGGGACACTTCCTTCTCCTTCCTTTCATTCCAGTTCTCTGCTGCCTGTGACTGGAACGAATTGCAAAAATCGCTGAAGTTGGAGACTTTTATCTCCCTCACCAACTTCAAACATCTGCTATCTGAGCAGTTAACCAATCGCTGCAGCTGTACATAGTCTATCGGTAAATAGCCCACCCATTTTTACCTACCTCATCCCCATACTGTTTTTATTTATTTACTTTTCTCCTCTTTTGCACACCAATATCTCTACCTGTACATGACCATCTGATCATTTATCACTCCAGTGTTATTAATCTGCAAAATTGTAATTATTACATGCCTTTTGCACACAATGTATATAGACTCCCCTTTTTTTTCTACTGTGTTATTGACTTGTTAATTGTTTACTTACTCCATGTGTAACTTTGTATTGTCTGCTCACACTGCTATGCTTTATCTTGGCCAGGTCGCAATTGCAAATGAGAACTTGTTCTCAACTAGCCTACCTGGTTAAATAAAGGTGAAAAAAAAAAAAAAAAAATTCACCTTGTTATCTGATTCCTGAGTAACTTCCTGGTCTTCGGGGGGAAGTTCCACCCACATACTGTTCCACCCACATACACCAAACACACACACCCTCTTATATGGTCTCCTAATACTCTATATCAATGATTAACATTTTGAATATATACAGCTTAATAATGTCTCTGGATGATTTAAAAAATAACTAATAACAAGACCTGGGTTTAAAAACAATTTAATATCTGTAAAATACTTTGAGCGTTTGGGACTATTCTATTGGTTGCATTAAGGCAGACAAGCTCAACCAAGCACAGCTAAAGTACCTGTGTCATATTCATTAGGCACCAACCAGAAGAAAGCAAACAGAAACAGAGAGTGACTAACTGTACCTGTCCAGTAAGATAAATGTGTTTTTATTTTCAGCTGCAAAACATTTTTGCTATGATGTGTCCTAATCAATACGTTACCTAGGTCTGCTAATAAGCACCAATCACTGACAGGCATGCAGAAAGGAAGCTGTTATTAAAGGAAGTCAGTGGTATGGCTAAATATGAGTTGGCACAGCATCACATGCTGAAATCAACTGAAATTACAATACAATAGGTGTTCCAGCAATAACTTCCCTAAACTCTGTGTCCCAAATGGAACCCTATTTCCTACATAGTGATGGACCCTGGTTAAAGGTAGTACACTATACAGGGAATATGGTGCCATTTGAGACGTGCCCTTAATGACATTATTCACATTCTATGTAGGCCTTATGCACTTTATCTGTCTTGAAAACACAGGACACTTTTCATCCATGAATATATGGTCACCACAAGTACAACAGGACATCTATACAGAAAAAGGCTTAATTTTAAACTTCAAGAACATTATTTTATTTAATCATAAATAATATGGGAGTGCAGCAGCGTAGCCTAGTGGTTAGAGCGTTGAACTAGTAACCGAAAGGTTGCAAATTCAAATCCCCAAGCTGAAAATCTGTTGAATCTGTCATTCTGTCCCTGAACAAGGCAGAAACCCACTGTTCCTAGGCTGTCATTGAAAATAAGAATTTGTTCTTAACTGACTTGCCTAGTTAAATAAATGTAAATATACATATATATATAATCTGTTCAGTTTCTGTATTTGTTCAAGTTAAGGGTGAGTTTTCTGCTTGTCAATGGGATGCTGGTCAGAAAAGTCCCTTATAAAAGCAGGTATTATACCCAACATAAGTGTTTGTCTCCCCCTACTGGCTGTTTTCTAAAAGCTCAGTTTCTTCTTTCTATTACTGTTACGTTGACCCATAGAGATAGATAGAGGACATCTTTGTATCAAGCTCCAGTTGAAATGTCATTCTCAGTTGTCTGACGAGAGATGTAAATAAGAGTGTGTACAGTGTCATTGTAGATCAGAGACCATAAGTCTCAGAGGTGTAAACCTAATAATCAACTGTTAATCATGTTTTATGTTTTTGCTCATTTAGAAGTTATTTCCAAGTTTATATCATGTTGAACAGTGTGGAATTATTGTTCACAATTCATTAGGGGGGACTGATGGGTTCTAAACTTGAAATATGAAATATCCTTGTGGTACTGAGGGAGAGAGGGGAATGCAGAACGTTTACATTCTGTCAGAACATGTTATTGTTTGACATCAGGTATCCTATGGAAAGGTGAAGGGCCACAATCTGGTTTCAGTTATTGGGTTTTAATTTGAAATCCTTGCTACACCAGAAGTTAATGGTTATCTGTAGGAGGAATGTATATGGTGGGGTCAATTAAGGTTGAATATGAACCAGGGGCTTGGAATGTTACTGAGTAAGGGAAAGGCAATCACATGGTTGCAGTCACAGATAAGGGTGGAGAGCTGTGGATTAGTGAGGAATGGAGGATGAGGTCAGCTCAGGTCACAGTAAGGGAGAAGGAACAGTTTATTAGCCAAATCAATTAATTTCCTGCTTTGCAATAAAGATGAAATGTTTAGAGGGAAGGAGGAGACTCCACCTAAACTGGGGAGTATACAGTTGAAGTCGGAAGTTTACATACACCTCAGCCAAATACATTTAAACTCAGTTTTTCACAATTCCTGACACTTAATCCTAGTAAAAATTCCCTTTCTTAGGTCAGTTAGGATGACCACTTTATTTTAAGAATGTGAAATGTTAGAATAATAGTAGAGAGAATGTATGTATTTCAGCTTTTATTTCTTTCATCACATTCCCACTGGGTCAGAAGTTTACATACACTCAATTAGTATTTGGTAGCATTGCCTTTAATTGTTTAACATGGGTCAAACGTTTTGGGTAGCCTTCCACAAGCTTCCCACAGCATGTTGGATGAATTGTGTCCCATTCCTCCTGACAGAGCTGGTGTAACTGAGTCAGGTATGTAGGCGTCCTTGCTCGCACATGCTTTTTCAGTACTGCCCACAAATGTTCTATAGGATTGAGGTCAGGGCTTTGTGATGGCCACTCCAATACCTTGACTTTGTTGTCCTTAAGCCATTTTGACACAACTTTGGAAGAACGCTTGGGGTCATTGTCAATTTGGAAGACCCATTAGCGACCAAGCTTTAACTTCCTGACTGATTTTGCTTCAATATATGCACATCATTTTCTATCCTCATGAAGCCATCTATTTTGTGAAGTGCACCAGTCCCTCCGGCAACAAAGCACCGCCACAACATGATGCTTGATACAATAACATGTCCTGGCTGGTTATACAGTAACATGTCATAGCTGGTTATACAGTAACATGTCCTGGCTGGTTATACAGTAACATGTCCTGGCTGGTTATACAGTAGCATGTCCTGGCTGGTTATACAATAACATGTCCTGGCTGGTTATACAGTAACATGTCATAGCTGGTTATACAGTAACATGTCCTGGCTGGTTATACAGTAACATGTCCTGGCTGGTTATACAGTAGCATGTCCTGGCTGGTTATACAGTAACATGTCCTGGCTGGTTATACAGTAGCATGTCCTGGCTGGTTATACAGTAGCATGTCCTGGCTGGTTATACAGTAACACGTCCTGGCTGGTTATACAGTAGCATGTCCTGGCTGGTTATACAATTACATGTCCTGGCTGGTTATACAGTAACATGTCCTGGCTGATTATACAGTAACATGTCCTGGCTGGTTATACAGTAACATGTCCTGGCTGGTTATACAGTAACATGTCCTGGCTGGTTATACAGTAACATGTCCTGGCTGGTTATACAGTAACATGTCCTGGCAGGTTATACAGTAGCATGTCCTGGCTGGTTATACAGTAACATGTCCTGGCTGGTTATACAGCAGCATGTCCTGGCAGGTTATACAATAACATGTCCTGGCTGGTTATACAGTAACATGTCCTGTCTGGTTATACAGTAACATGTCCTGTCTGGTTATACAGTAACATGTCCTGGCTGGTTATACAGTAGCATGTCCTGGCTGGTTATACAATAACATGTCCTGGCTGGTTATACAGTAACATGTCATAGCTGGTTATACAGTAACATGTCCTGGCTGGTTATACAGTAACATGTCCTGGCTGGTTATACAGTAGCATGTCCTGGCTGGTTATACAGTAACATGTCCTGGCTGGTTATACAGTAGCATGTCCTGGCTGGTTATACAGTAACATGTCCTGGCTGGTTATACAGTAACATGTCCTGGCTGGTCATACAGTAACATGTCCTGTCTGGTTATACAGTAACATGTCCTGGCTGGTTATACAGTAACATGTCCTGTCTGGTTATACAGTAACATGTCCTGGCTGGTTATACAATAACATGTCCTGGCTGGTTATACAGTAACATGTCTTGGCTGGTTATACAGTAACATGTCCTGCTGGTTATACAGTAACATATCATGGCTGGTTATACAGTAACATGTCCTGGCTGGTTATACAGTAGCATGTCCTGTCTGGTTATACAGTAACATGTCCTGGCTGGTTATACAGTAACATGTCCTGTCTGGTTATACAGTAACATGTCCTGTCTGGTTATACAGTAACATGTCCTGACTGGTTATACAGTAACAAGTCCTGGCTGGTTATACAGTAACATGTCTTGGCTGGTTATACAGTAACATGTCCTGGCTGGTTATACAGTAACATGTCCTGTCTGGTTATACAGTAACATGTCCTGGCTGGTTATACAATAACATGTCCTGGCTGGTTATACAGTAACATGTCTTGGCTGGTTATACAGTAACATGTCCTGCTGGTTATACAGTAACATATCATGGCTGGTTATACAGTAACATGTCCTGGCTGGTTATACAGTAGCATGTCCTGTCTGGTTATACAGTAACATGTCCTGGCTGGTTATACAGTAACATGTCCTGTCTGGTTATACAGTAACATGTCCTGTCTGGTTATACAGTAACATGTCCTGACTGGTTATACAGTAACATGTCCTGTCTGGTTATACAGTAACATGTCCTGGCTGGTTATACAGTAACATGTCCTGTCTGGTTATACAGTAACATGTCCTGGCTGGTTATACAGTAACATGTCCTGGCTGGTTATATAGTAACATGTCCTGGCTGGTTTTAGTTGGGACACTTCCTTCTCCTTCCTTTCATTCCAGTTCTCTGCTGCCTGTGACTGGAACGAATTGCAAAAATCGCTGAAGTTGGAGACTTTTATCTCCCTCACCAACTTCAAACATCAGCTATCTGAGCAGTTAACCAATCGCTGCAGCTGTACATAGTCTATCGGTAAATAGCCCACCCATTTTTACCTACCTCATCCCCATACTGTTTTTATTTATTTACTTTTCTCCTCTTTTGCACACCAATATCTCTACCTGTACATGACCATCTGATCATTTATCACTCCAGTGTTATTAATCTGCAAAATTGTAATTATTACATGCCTTTTGCACACAATGTATATAGACTCCCCCTTTTTTTCTACTGTGTTATTGACTTGTTTATTGTTTACTTACTCCATGTGTAACTTTGTATTGTCTGCTCACACTGCTATGCTTTATCTTGGCCAGGTCGCAATTGCAAATGAGAACTTGTTCTCAACTAGCCTACCTGGTTAAATAAAGGTGAAAAAAAAAAAATAATAATTCACCTTGTTATCTGATTCCTGAGTAACTTCCTGGTCTTCGGGGGGAAGTTCCACCCACATACTGTTCCACCCACATACACCAAACACACACACCCTCTTATATGGTCTCCTAATACTCTATATCAATGATTAACATTTTGAATATATACAGCTTAATAATGTCTCTGGATGATTTAAAAAATAACTAATAACAAGACCTGGGTTTAAAAACAATTTAATATCTGTAAAATACTTTGAGCGTTTGGGACTATTCTATTGGTTGCATTAAGCCAGACAAGCTCAACCAAGCACAGCTAAAGTACCTGTGTCATATTCATTAGGCACCAACCAGAAGAAAGCAAACAGAAACAGAGAGTGACTAACTGTACCTGTCCAGTAAGATAAATGTGTTTTTATTTTCAGCTGCAAAACATTTTTGCTATGATGTGTCCTAATCAAAACGTTACCCAGGTCTGCTAATAAGCACCAATCACTGACAGACATGCAGAAAGGAAGCTGTTATTAAAGGAAGTCAGTGGTATGGGCTAATATGTGTTGGCACAGCATCACATGCTGAAATCAACTGAAATTACAATACAATAGGTGTTCCAGCAATAACTTCCCTAAACTCTGTGTCCCAAATGGAACCCTATTTCCTACATAGTGATGGACCCTGGTTAAAGGTAGTGCACTATACAGGGAATATGGTGCCATTTGAGACGTGCCCTTAACGTCATTATTCACATTCTATGTAGGCCTTATGCACTTTATCTGTCTTGAAAACACAGGACACTTTTCATCCATGAATATATGGTCACCACAAGTACAACAGGACATCTATACAGAAAAAGGCTTAATTTTAAACTTCAAGAACATTATTTTATTTAATCATAAATAATATGGGAGTGCAGCAGCGTAGCCTAGTGGTTAGAGCGTTGAACTAGTAACCGAAAGGTTGCAAATTCAAATCCCCAAGCTGAAAATCTGTTGAATCTGTCGTTCTGTCCCTGAACAAGTCAGAAACCCACTGTTCCTAGGCTGTCATTGAAAATAAGAATTTGTTCTTAACTGACTTGCCTAGTTAAATAAATGTAAATATCTATATATATATATATATAATCTGTTCAGTTTCTGTATTTGTTCAAGTTAAGGGTCAGTTTTAGGTTTTGTCTATAATCTGCTTGTCAATGGGATGATGGTCAGAAAAGTCCCTTATAAAAGCAGGTATTATACCCAACATAAGTGTTTGTCTCCCCCTACTGGCTGTTTTCTAAAAGCTCAGTTTCTTCTTTCTATTACTGTTACGTTGACCCATAGAGATAGATAGAGGACATCTTTGTATCAAGCTCCAGTTGAAATGTCATTCTCAGTTGTCTGACGAGAGATGTAAATAAGAGTGTGTACAGTGTCATTGTAGATCAGAGACCATAAGTCTCAGAGGTGTAAACCTAATAATCAACTGTTAATCATGTTTTATGTTTTTGCTCATTTAGAAGTTATTTCCAAGTTTATATCATGTTGAACAGTGTGGAATTATTGTTCACAATTCATTAGGGGGGACTGATGGGTTCTAAACTTGAAATATGAAATATCCTTGTGGTACTGAGGGAGAGAGGGGAATGCAGAACGTTTACATTCTGTCAGAACATGTTATTGTTTGACATCAGGTATCCTATGGAAAGGTGAAGGGCCACAATCTGGTTTCAGTTATTGGGTTTTAATTTGAAATCCTTGCTACACCAGAAGTTAATGGTTATCTGTAGGAGGAATGTATATGGTGGGGTCAATTAAGGTTGAATATGAACCAGGGGCTTGGAATGTTACTGAGTAAGGGAAAGGCAATCACATGGTTGCAGTCACAGATAAGGGTGGAGAGCTGTGGATTAGTGAGGAATGGAGGATGAGGTCAGCTCAGGTCACAGTAAGGGAGAAGGAACAGTTTATTAGCCAAATCAATTAATTTCCTGCTTTGCAATAAAGATGAAATGTTTAGAGGGAAGGAGGAGACTCCACCTAAACTGGGGAGTATACAGTTGAAGTCGGAAGTTTACATACACCTCAGCCAAATACATTTAAACTCAGTTTTTCACAATTCCTGACACTTAATCCTAGTAAAAATTCCCTTTCTTAGGTCAGTTAGGATGACCACTTTATTTTAAGAATGTGAAATGTTAGAATAATAGTAGAGAGAATGTATGTATTTCAGCTTTTATTTCTTTCATCACATTCCCACTGGGTCAGAAGTTTACATACACTCAATTAGTATTTGGTAGCATTGCCTTTAATTGTTTAACATGGGTCAAACGTTTTGGGTAGCCTTCCACAAGCTTCCCACAGCATGTTGGATGAATTGTGTCCCATTCCTCCTGACAGAGCTGGTGTAACTGAGTCAGGTATGTAGGCGTCCTTGCTCGCACATGCTTTTTCAGTACTGCCCACAAATGTTCTATAGGATTGAGGTCAGGGCTTTGTGATGGCCACTCCAATACCTTGACTTTGTTGTCCTTAAGCCATTTTGACACAACTTTGGAAGAACGCTTGGGGTCATTGTCAATTTGGAAGACCCATTAGCGACCAAGCTTTAACTTCCTGACTGATTTTGCTTCAATATATGCACATCATTTTCTATCCTCATGAAGCCATCTATTTTGTGAAGTGCACCAGTCCCTCCGGCAACAAAGCACCGCCACAACATGATGCTGCCACCCCCACAACATGATGCTGCCACCCCCACAACATGATGCTGTCACCCCCACAACATGATGCTGCCACCCCCACAACATGATGCTGCCACCCCCACAACATGATGCTGCCACCCCCATGCTTCATGGTTTGGATGGTGTTCTTCGGCTTGCAAGCATTTCCCTTTTACCTCCAAATATAATGTTTGTCATTATGGCCAAACAGTTCTATTTTTGTTTCATCAGACCAGAGGGCATTTCTCCAAAAAGTACGATCCTTGTCCCTATGTGCAGTTGCAAACCGTCTGGCTTATTTATGGTGGTTTTGGAGCAGTGGCTTCTTCCTTGCTGAGCAGCCTTTCAGGTTATGTCGATATAGGACTCATTTTACTGTGGATATACTCATTTTACTGTGGATACTTTTGTACCTGTTTACTCCAGCATCTTCACAAGGTCCTTTGCTGTTGTTCTGGGATTGATTTGCACTTTCACACCTAAGTACGTTCATCTCTAGGAGACAGAACGCATCTCCTTCCTGAGCAGTATGACCGCTGCATTGTCCCATGGTGTTTGTACTTGCGTGCTATTGTTTGTACAGATGAACGTGGTACCTTCAGACATTTGGAAATTGCTCCCAAGGATGAACCAGACTTGGGGAGGTCTACAATGCATTTTCTGAGGTCTTGGCTGATTTCTTTTAATTTTCCCATGATGTCATGCAAAGAGGAACTGAGTTTGAAGGTAGGCCTTGAAATACATCTACAGGTACACCTCAAATTGACTCAAATGATGTCAATTAGCCTATCAGAAAATAAATAATCATGGCCTCTAAACCTTAAAGCCGCATACTGGACCCTATTCCAACTAAACTACTGAAAGAGCTTCTTCCTGTGCTTGGCCCTCCTATGTTGAACATAATAAACGTCTCTCTATCCACCGGATGTGTACCAAACTAAAAGTGGCAGTAATAAATCCTCTCTTGAAAAAGCCAAATCTTGACACAGAAAATATTGAAAAAACTATCGGTCCATATCGAATCTTCCATTCCTTTCAAAACTCCCTTCCTGAAGACAAACAATGTATACGAAATGCTTCAGTCTGGTTTTAGACCCCATCATAGCACTGAGACTGCACTTGTGAAGGTGGTAAATTACCTTTTAATGGCATCAGACCAAGGCTCTGCATCTGTCCTCGTGCTCCTAGACTGCTGCTTTTGATACCATCGATCACCACATTCTTTTGGAGAGATTGGAAACCCAAATTGGTCTGCACCGACAAATTCTGGCCTGGTTTAGATCATATCTGTCAGAAAGATATCAGTTTGTCTCTGTGAATGGTTTGTCCTCTGACAAATCAACTGTAAATTTCGGTGTTCCTCAAGGTTCCGTTTTAGGACCACTATTGTTTTCACTATATATTTTACCTCATGGGGATGTCATTCGAAAACATAATGTTAACTTTCACTGCTATGCGGATGACCCACAGCTGTACATTTCAATGAAACATGGTGAAGCCCCACAATTGCCCTCGCTAGAAGCCTGTGTTTCAGACATAAAGAAGTGGATGGCTGCAAACGTTCTACTTTTAAACTCGGACAAAACAGAGATGCTTGTTCTAGGTCCCAAGAAACAAAGAGATCTTCTGTTGAATCTGACAATTAATCTTAATGGTTGTACAGTCGTCTCAAATTAAACTGTGAAGGACCTCGGTGTTACTCTGGACCCTGATCTCTCTTTTGACGAACATATCAAGACTGTTTCAAGGACAGCTTTTTTCCATCTACCTAACATTGCAAAAATCAGAAACCTTCTGTCCAAAAATGATGCAGAAAAATGTATCCATGCTTTTGTTACTTCTAGGTTAGACAACTGCAATGCTCTACTTTCCAGCTACCTGGATAAAGCACTAAATAATCTTCAGTTAGTGCTAAATACGGCTGCTAGAATCCTGACTAGAACCAAAAAAAATTATCATATTACTCCAGTGCTAGCCTTCCTACACTGGCTTCCTGTCAAGGCAAGGGCTGATTTCAAGGTATTACTGCTAACCTACAAAGCATTACATGGGCTTGCTCCTACCTATCTCACTGATTTGGTCCTGCCGTACATACCTACACGTACGCTATGGTCACAAGACGCAGGCCTCCTAATTGTCCCTAGAATTTCTAAGCAAACAGCTGGAGGCAGGGCTTTCTCCTATAGAGCTCCATTTTTATGGAATGGTCTGCCTACCCATGTGAGAGACACAAACTCGGTCTCAACCTTTAAGTCTTTACTGTAGACTCATCTCTTCAGTGGGTCATATGATTGAGTGTAGTCTGGCCCAGGAGTGTGAAGGTGAACGGAAAGACTCTGTAGCAACAAACCGCCCTTGCTGTCTCTGCCTGGCCGGTTCCCCTCTTTCCACTGGGATTCTCTGCCTCTAACCCTATTACAGGGGCTGAGTCACTGGCTTACTGGTGCTCTTTCATGCCGTCCCTAGGAGGGCTGCGTCACTTGAGTGGGTTGAGTCACTGATGTGATCTTCCTGTCTGGGTTGGCGCCCCCCTTGGGTTGTGTCATAGCGGAGATCTTTATGGGCTATACTCGGCCTTGTCTCAGGATGGTAAGTTGGTTGTTGAAGATATCCCTCTAGTGTTATGGGGGCTGTGCTTTGGCAAAGTGGGTGGGGTTATATCCTTCCTGTTTGGCCCTGTCCGGGGGTATCATCGGATGGGGCCACAGTGTCTCCTGACCCCTCCTGCCTCAGCCTCCAGTATTTATGCTGCAGTAGTTTATGTGTCGGGGGGCTAGGGTCAGTTTGTTATATCTGGAGTACTTCTCCTGTCCTATTCGGTGTCCTGTGTGAATTTAAGTGTGCTCTCTCTAATTCTCTCTTTCTTTCTCTCTCTCGGAGGACCTGAGCCCTAGGACCATGCCTCAGGACTACCTGACATGATGACTCCTTGTTGTCCCCAGTCCACCTGGCCGTGCTGCTGCTCCAGTTTCAACTGTTCTGCCTTATTATTATTGGACCATGCTGGTCATTTATGAACATTTTAACATCTTGGCCCTGTTCTGTTATAATCTCCACCCGGCACAGCCAGAAGAGGACTGGCCACCCCACATAGCCTGGTTCCTCTCTAGGTTTCTTCCTAGGTTTTGGCCTTTCTAGGGAGTTTTTCCTAGCCACCATGCTTCTACACCTGCATTGCTTGCTGTTTGGGGTTTTAGGCTGGGTTTCTGTACAGCACTTTGAGATATCAGCTGATGTACGAAGGGCTATATAAATAAATTTGATTTGATCTATGTGTCTCTGTCTGTGAGACTGCTGTAGGTGTTAACTCTAGGGAAGTACCAACAAATGACACAGGTAGTTGTGGCTATTCTAATTCAAGAAATAGAACAAGCTTGTGTTCATATTTTTTTCTGTGCTTGTGAGAGATTGTTGCAGTTGTTATTGTTAAACCATTTTCTGCGGCAAATTATACATCAGTCAATGTCTCTACATGGTAATCTTGTCCAGAGTATTTCTCAACACTGTCCTCCTGCCCAGGCAATGGGAATTGCTATTTGTGATGATGGACAGGACACTATCATACCAGGAAGTTATAGATCATAGAGGGGAAGTGGAGAACAAAGACTAGCTGTTAATAAATTGCACATTGTACCAAATGGCAGGTTGGACCTCACTTTATATGCGCTGAAAGATAGATTTGTATATGTTCATCTACAAAGCCCTTTTGGGTAAACTCCCTCTTTACCCCTGCAGTCTGGTCTCCTTCACCACCAGCAGTTACCATACCCGGTCTGCTAGGTGGTTGCTACTTAAAGTCCCCAGGACATTCACAGTATTAGGCAAGACTGGCTTCTCTTCTTGTGCACCAGACTTATGGAATGATCTACAATCCATGCCACTGAATGAATTTAAAATATTAATTGGAGACTGTTACAGAGGAGTGTAAATGTTTTTTTTAGGCTTTTTTAGGCTGTTGTTGTATTGTATTTTTTTTTGCCTTATTTTAAAATGGGTTGAATATGATTTTTTCCTCAGCAATCTACACACAATACCCCAAACTGACAGAGCAAAAACGGGTTTTTAGAAATGTTGGCAAAATTCTTAAAAATACTAAACAGAAAAAACATATTCACATAAGCAGTCCCACCCTGTGCTATAACACTCGAAATTGAGGTTAGGTGCATCCTGTTTCCATTGATCATCCTTGAGATGTTTCTACTGCTTGATTGGAGTCCACCTGTGGTAAATTCAAATGATTGGACATGAACATCTGGAAAGGAACAGATTGGAAAGGAACACCTGTCAATATAAGGTCCCAAAGTTAACAGTGCATGTCAGAGAAAAAATCAAGCCATGAGGTCGAAGGAATTGTCAGTTTAGCTCCGAGACAGGATAGAGTCGAGGCACATACTTAAGGAAGGGTAACAAAAGAAGTCTGCAACATTGAAGGTCCCCAAGTACACACTGGCCTCCATCATTCTAAAATGGAAGACATTTGGAACCACCAAGACTATTCCTAGAGCTTGCCGAGAAACTGAGCAATCAGTGGCGAAGGGCCTTGGTCAGTGAGGTGACCAAGAACCTGATGGTCACTCTGACAGAGCTCTACATTTTCTCTGTGGAGATGGGAGAACCTTCCAGAAGGACATCCATCTCTGTAGCACTCAACCAATCAGGCCTTTATGGTAGAATTGCTAGACGGAAGCCACAATTTAGTAAAAGGCACATGACAGCCTGCTTGGAATTTACTAAATGGCTCCTGAAGACTCTCAGACCATGAGAAACAAGATTATCTAGTCTGTTGAAACCAATATTGAACTCTTTGGCCAGAATGCTAAGCGTCAAGTCTGGGGGAAACCTGGCACCATCCGTACGATTAAGCATGATGGTGGCAGCATCATGCTGTGGGGATGTTTTTCAGCAGCAGAGACTGGGAGACTAGTCAGGATTGAGGCAAAGATGAACGCAGCAAAGAGATCCTTGATGAAAACCTGCTACAGAATGCTCAGGACCTCAGACTGGGGTGAAGGTTCACCTTCCAACAGGACAACGATCCTAAGCACACAGCCAAGACAATGCAAAAGTGGCCTCGGGATAAGTATCTGAATGTCCTTGAGTGGCCAGAGCCTGGACTCGAACACGATCAAACATCTCTGGAGAGACCTAAAAATAGCCTTACAGCAACGCCCTCCATCCAACCTGACAGAGCTTGAGAGGATCTGCAAAGAAGAATGTGAGAAACTCCCCAAATACAGGTGTGCCAAGAATGTGGTGTCATACCTAAGGCATCTCAAGGCTGTAATCGCTGCCAAAAATGCTTCAACAAAGTACTTAGTAAAGGGTCTGAATACTTATGCAAATGTGATATTTCTTAATCTTAACACTGTTTATGCTTTGCCATTATAGGTTATTGTTTGCAGATTGACGAGGACAATAGTTTAGAACATTTTTGAAAAAGGCTGTAGTGGAAAACATCAAGGGTTCTGAATTGTTTCCGAAAGGAACTGTATAGAGGATCAACTGTCAAATGTGAGCATTTGATATTGTGCTTATATGTAATTTGACAACAAAGACTGACTGTCAAAGATGATTCAGTAACATCCTTTGATATCTCTACTACACTCATTGATTGGTGATACAGTCACCTCCTTCCTATACAGTGTATGTAATGGTGGTTTGGTACTGTTGAGAATGTCATCACCAGGCCTCAATTGGAGCATGTAAATATCTGTAGCAAGAGAGAATAAGGTATTATAATTGGAAATGATGAAATGTACTGCATGCAGAGTGTAAACAAAGTCAAATGTACTAACTTCATGTTGTATCGGATGACGTGTCAAACATAACTACTGGGACACAGGAAGCTACAATTTCAGGAAATGAGTAGGACTTTTATTCATATGCTAATACAAACAAATACAATGTGTTTGCGTGCGGGAGGGAGAGGGAGAGGGAGGAAGAAAGAGGGAGAAAGAGGGAGAAAGAGAAAGAGAGAGAGAGAGAGAGAGAGAGAGAGAGAGAGAGAGAGAGAATGAAGGAGGAAGTTCTGTGCACTGTAGGCTGCTGTATGTATTACAGTATGTTGTCATGGTGATGATAAAACGCTTTCTCACAAATCCAGTTGAGTTCGCTGTCACATGACAAGTCGTTCCATGCCTTTAGAGGAAGCTGGTCATTACGTATCTCAACACAGTCCTCGTTCTGAGTAGGACCTGCATTATCAGGTTGTGGGTAATACCAGTACCTACAGGGTAAAAACAGTCAGATATCATGGTTAATACCAGTACCTACAGGGTTAATAACGATCAGATATCATGGTTAATACCAGTACCTACAGGGTTAAAACAGTCAGATATCATGGTTAATAACAGTACCCACAGGGTTAAAAACAGTCAGATATCATGGTTAATACCAGTACCTACAGGGTTATAAACAGTCAGACAAAATAATATGAAGAAATGTTAAATCTTAAAGTTAACTTTGTTGACTGCTGCCATCAATGACAATAATCGGTATATGAAAAGGTTGAATGTAGCCTTATTGACAGATTAGTTATCATCTCTCACCCTGTGGTCAGTGGGGTGCCGTCCACCCATTTCCAGGTCTTCTCATTAACAGAGTCAGTCAGACCAATCCAGACTCTCTTGTTGAGGTTGAAGAGAAATTCCTGTTGTTGAGAGACATAAACATATACACACTTATGTTTGATCATATCTACCCCCTGCACACCCATATCCTCCCTCTATCTCTCTCTCTCTCTCTCTCTCTCTCTCTCTCTCTCTCTCTCTCTCTCTCTCTCTCTCTCTCTCTCTCTCTCTCTCACCTGCTCCTTATCACTGTTTATGATCACCAGGTCTGCTCCTCTCTCCAGACAGTCCTCTCTGCTCTCCTTCCAGGTTTTAGTCTCAGTAGACAGGAAGTACCAACTGGATTCAAACTTCTGCCAGCCTTCAGGGCATATTTGTTCTACAAAATGAAACATTAATTTCCTTCAACTGATCACCCTGGATACTTAATGAAAGAATAAAGACAAATGATCAGGTGTGTGTTTTTACTGATAATTGATGACTGTAGTTTTACTCACTGAGATTGGTCAGCCTCATTTTAAGAAACGCTTTCTCAGTCTGTAGCTGGTCTCTCTCATTCGTCAGGTTGTTGTATCTGGTCTGTAGCTGGTCTTTTTCTTTAGTCAGGTTATTGTATTTGGTCTCCAGCTGGTATCTCTCTTTAGTCAGGTTATTGTAACTGGTCTGTAGCTGGTATCTCTCTTTAGTCAGATTATTGTAACTGGTCTGTAGCTGGTCTCTCTCTGCAGATGAGTTCTTTGAGACGTTGCTGTCTGCAACAACAATAAAGAAGAAACTGCTAACTAAAATATATCACATCAGAACTACTAAAGCTGAATTATAAGAACTACATATACACTGAACCAAAATATAAACGCTACATGTAAGGTGTTGGTCACATGTACGTTCATACGCTCTAAAATTAAGTGCACAAATGTGTTAACATTCCTGTTAGTGAGCATGATCATTATACAGATGTACCTTGTGCTCGGGACAATAAAAAGTCACTTTAAAATGTGCAGTTTTTTTTGTCCCACACAATGCCACAGATGTCTCAAGTTTTGAGGGTGCATGCAACTGGCATGCAAACTGCAGGAATGTCCACCAGAGCTGAATGTTCAATCCTCTAACATAAGCTAACTCTAATGTCGTTTAAGAGAATTTAGCAGCCCAGGATCTCCACATCAGGCTTATTCACCTGTTGGATCGTCTGAGGGAGGGTGCTGAGGAGCATTTCTGTATGTAATAAAGCCCTTTTGGAATCTGGCTGCCAAGTTTATGCGCAGACCAGCTGGCTGGTGTGTTTACGGACATATTCAATCAATCCGTATCCCAGTCTGCTGTTCCCACATGCTTCAGGAGGGCCACCCTTGTCCCTGTTCCCAAGAAAGCTTTGGTAACTGAGCTAAACGTCTACGATGACTTCCGTCATCATGAAATGCTTTGAGAGACTAGTCAAGGACCATATCACCTCCACCCTACCTGACACCCTAGACCGACACCAATTTGCTTACCGCCCAAATAGGTCCACAGACGATGCAATCTCAACCACACTGCACACTGCCCTAACCCATCTGGACAAGAGGAATACCTATGTGAGAATGCTGTTCATCGACTACAGCTCAGCATTTAACACCATAGTACTCTCCAAACTCGTCATCAAGCTCAAGACCCTGGGTCACAACCCCGCCCTGTGCAACTGGGTACTGGACTTCCTGACGGACCACCCCCAGGTGGTGAGGGTAGGTAACAACATCTCCACCCCGCTGATCCTCAACACTGGGGCCCCACAAGGGTGCGTTCTGAGCCCTCTCCTGTACTCCCTGTTCACCCACGACTGCGTGGCCATGCACGCCTCCAACTCAATCATCAAGTTTGCGGACGACACTACAGTGGTAGGCTTGATTACCAACAACGAGGGAGGAGGTGAGGGACCTTCCGAGGTCCCTGTGGTGTCAGGAAAATAACCTCACACTCAACGTCAACAAATCAAAGGAGACAATTGTGGACTTCAGGAAACAGCAGAGGGAGCACCCCCCTATCCACATCGATGGGACAGTAGTGGAGAGGGTAGTAAGTTTTAAGTTCCTCGGCGTACACATCACGGACAAACTGAATTGGTCCACCCACACAGACAGCGTCGTGAAGAATGCGCAGCAGCGCCTCTTCAACCTCAGGAGGCTGAAGAAATTTGGCTTGTCACCAAAAGCACTCACAAACTTCTACAGATGCACAATCAAGAGCATCCTGTTGGGCTGTATCACCGCCTGGTACGGCAACTGCTCCGCCCACAACCGTAAGGCTCTCCAGAGGGTAGTGAGGTCTGCACAACGCATAACCGGGGGCAAACTACCTGCCCTCCAGGACACCTACACCACCCGATGTCACAGGAAGGCCATACAGATCATCAAGGACAACAACCACCCGACGGCCTGTTCACACCGCTATCATCCAGAAGGCGAGGTCAGTACAGGTGCATCAAAGCTGGGACCGAGAGACTGAAAAACAGCTTCTATCTCAAGGCTATCAGACTGTTAAACAGCCACCACTAACATTGACTCAACTCCAGCCACTTTAATAATGGGAATCGATGGAAATTGATGGAAAATATATCACTAGCCACTTTAAACAATGCTACTTAATATAATGGTTACATACCCTACATTACTCATCTCATATGTATATGCTGTACTCGATACCATCTACTGCATCTTGCCTATGCCGTTCGATTTGATTTGATTTAATCTGAAGTGGGTGGACCTATGCCCTTCAAGGCCTACCCATGGCTGATCCTCTGCCAGTCATGTGACATCCATAGATTAGGGCCTAATTTATTTATTTCAATTGATTTACATGAACTGTAACTCAGTAAAATCTTAGAAATGTTTGCATGTTGCATTTTGTTGTTTAGTGTAGATATACTGTAGACTTACATTGGACAGACAGGCCTATGATCCCAGCCAGTAGGAGAACACACAGCAGCCCCAGACACACTGCAGCAACTCCAGAGGGTCTCTTCCACCACTGAACATGTACTGAATAACATATTATTAAAGATCTTTGGTAATGTGTTTTACTGTATCATCCAGGATTGGGACAAATAAATCTGTAGTACCACAGGGTAATCTCATGTGTTTAATGTATTGTGTGTGTCATTTATTTGCATTTGTGTGTGAGTGTATGTGTGTGTGTGTGTTACCTGAGTGCTGGTCTCCTGGTCCATTATTAGGAGCAGTGTCTGCTGTCTCTTCTCTCGTGGTGCTGGTCTCACCGTCTCTCAGGGTGTCTGCACTGACGTAGATATCCACAATCCTCTCCTTTATCTCACCTCTGTTAAACTTGACCTTCTTTGTCATATCTGGCACAGCATAGATGGCCTCAGACATCTCCAATAACTTAATGTGCTTTCTGTCTGTACTCAGGTTCTGGTGCTATCGTTGCCCCTCTGTCTGTGTCTGTCTCTGCTCTGGGTCTGTGTCTGTATCTGTCTCTGTCTCTGCTCTGAGTCTGTGTCTGTCTCTGCTCTGAGTCTGTGTCTGTGTCTGTCTCTGCTCTGTGTCTGTGTCTGTCTCTGCTCTGAGTCTGCGACTAACTGTTTATGATGTCATCCTCATAATAAAAGGGAAATGTAGAAAGAGGAAGATAATACAAGTGTAGCATAGTGGTTGAGGTTGGGAGATTTTCTGCACCAGTTTATCTTTATAGATGATTCCTGAGAACAGTGGACTTACTTATCAGGAGAAACTGTATAACTTCATGTTGTGCCTACTATACTGACCTCATGTTGTGTCTAATGTCCTGACCTCATTTTCCGTCTACTGCACGTGCCTCATGTTGCGTCTAATTCACTGAACACATGTTGTGTCTAATGAACTGACCTCATGTTGTGTCTAATGTACTAATCTCATGTTGTGTCTAATGTACTGACCTCATGTTGTGTCTAATGTCCTGACCTCATGTTGTGTCTAATGTCCTGACCTCATGTTGTGTCTAATGTACAGACCTCATGTTGCGTCTAATGAACTGACCTCATGTTGTGTCTAATGTACTAATCTCATGTTGTGTCTAATGTCCTGACCTCATGTTGCGTCTACTGCACTGGCCTCCATGTTGTGTCTAATGTCCTGACCTCATCTTGTGTCTAACGTACTGACCTCATGTTGTGTCTAATGTCCTGACCTCATGTTGTGTCTAATGTCCTGACCTCATCTTGTGTCTAACGTACTGACCTCATGTTGTGTCTAATGTCCTGACCTCATGTTGTGTCTAATGTACAGACCTCATGTTGCGTCTAATGAACTGACCTCATGTTGTGTCTAATGTACTAATCTCATGTTGTGTCTAATGTCCTGACCTCATGTTGCGTCTACTGCACTGGCCTCCATGTTGTGTCTAATGTCCTGACCTCATCTTGTGTCTAACGTACTGACCTCGTGTTGTGTCTAATGTCCTGACCTCATGTTGTGTCTAATGTACTGACCTCGTGTTGTGTCTAATGTCCTGACCTCATGTTGTGTCTAATGTACTGACCTCATGTTGTGTCTAATGTCCTGACCTCATGTTGTGTCTAATGTCCTGACCTCATGTTGTGTCTAATGTCCTGACCTCATGTTGTGTCTAATGTACTGACCTCATGTTGTGTCTAATGTCCTGACCTCATGTTGTGTCTAATGTCCTGACCTCGTGTTGTGTCTAATGTACTGACCTCATGTTGTGTCTAATGTCCTGACCTCATGTTGTGTCTAATGTCCTGACCTCATGTTGTGTCTAATGTCCTGACCTCATGTTGTGTCTAATGTACTGACCTCATGTTGTGTCTAATGTCCTGACCTCATGTTGTGTCTAATGTCCTGACCTCATGTTGTGTCTAATGTCCTGACCTCATGTTGTGTCTAATGTCCTGACCTCATGTTGTGTCTAATGTCCTGACCTCATGTTGTGTCTAATGTACTGACCTCATGTTGTGTCTAATGTCCTGACCTCATGTTGTGTCTAATGTACTGACCTCATGTTGTGTCTAATGTCCTGACCTCATGTTGTGTCTAATGTCCTGACCTCATGTTGTGTCTAATGTCCTGACCTCATGTTGTGTCTAATGTCCTGACCTCATGTTGTGTCTAATGTCCTGACCTCATGTTGCGTCTACTGCACAGGCCTCATGTTGTGTCTAATGTACTGACCTCATGTTGTGTCTAATGTACTGACCTCATGTTGTGTCTAATGTACTGACCTCATGTTGTGTCTAATGTACTGACCTCATGCTGTGTCTAATGTACTGACCTCATGTTGTGTCTAATGTACTGACCTCATGTTGTGTCCATCGTACTGACCTCATGTTGTGTCTAATGTACTGACCTCATGTTTTGTCTACTATACTGACCTCATGTTGTGTCTAGTGACCTCATGTTGTGTCTACTGTACTGACCTCATGTTGTGTCTAATGTACTGACCTCATGTTGTGTCTAATGTCCTGACCTCATGTTGTGTCTAATGTACTGACCTCGTGTTGTGTCTAATGTCCTGACCTCATGTTGTGTCTAATGTACTGACCTCGTGTTGTGTCTAATGTCCTGACCTCATGTTGTGTCTAATGTACTGACCTCATGTTGTGTCTAATGTACAGGCCTCATGTTGTGTCTAATGTACTGACCTCATGTTGTGTCTAATGTACAGGCCTCATGTTGTGTCTAATGTACTGACCTCATGTTGTGTCTAATGTACAGGCCTCATGTTGTGTCTAATGTACTGACCTCATGTTGTGTCTAATGTACAGGCCTCATGTTGTGTCTAATGTCCTGACCTCATGTTGTGTCTAATGTACTGACCTCATGTTGTGTCTAATGTCCTGACCTCATGTTGTGTCTAATGTCCTGACCTCATGTTGTGTCTAATGTCCTGACCTCATGTTGTGTCTAATGTACTGACCTCATGTTGTGTCTAATGTCCTGACCTCATGTTGTGTCTAATGTCCTGACCTCATGTTGTGTCTAATGTACTGACCTCATGTTGTGTCTAATGTCCTGACCTCATGTTGTGTCTAATGTCCTGACCTCATGTTGTGTCTAATGTCCTGACCTCATGTTGTGTCTAATGTCCTGACCTCATGTTGTGTCTAATGTCCTGACCTCATGTTGTGTCTAATGTCCTGACCTCATGTTGTGTCTAATGTCCTGACCGCATGTTGTGTCTAATGTCCTGACCTCATGTTGTGTCTAATGTCCTGACCTCATGTTGTGTCTAATGTACTGACCTCATGTTGTGTCTAATGTCCTGACCTCATGTTGTGTCTAATGTACTGACCTCATGTTGTGTCTAATGTCCTGACCTCATGTTGTGTCTAATGTCCTGACCTCATGTTGTGTCTAATGTCCTGACCTCATGTTGTGTCTAATGTCCTGACCTCATGTTGTGTCTAGTCCTGACCACATGTTGTGTCTATTGTCCTGACCTCATGTTGTGTCCATCGTACAGACCTCATGTTGTGTCTAATGTCCTGATCTCATGTTGTGTCTAATGTCCTGACCTCATGTTAAGTCTAATGTCCTGACCTCATGTTGTGTCTAATGTACTGACCTCATGTTGTGTCTAATGTCCTGACCTCATGTTGCATCTACTATACTGACCTCATGTTGGGTCTACTATACTGACCTCATGTTGTGTCTAATGTACTGACCTCATGTTGTGTCTAATGTACTGACTTCATGTTGTATCGAATGTACTGACCTCAGTATGTTATATCTAATGTCATGTCAGTATGTTGTATCTAACTTCATGTTGTATCTAATGTACTGAACTCAGCTCTCTGTCTCTGACACCTGTTCCTGTTCTCTTTTAATGATCACTAGAGGCCTCATCAACCGCAGACAGACACAAATCTGTTAGTAAACCATGTGTAGCGTCATTTCCACGCAAGGTCTGAGATTTATATGAACGTTTGCTTGAATTTATACACAGCCACGACCATTTATAGGAACAGTGAGTGCCAAGTGGTGGAATAAGGGAACTGCTTGTCAAGCATACGGACAATATACTGTATGTTGAAATTGTGTGAGTAATAATGTAGTTCTACTTCCATTGTGAATTAATGCAACAGATCTTGACAGACTAATTATAATTTCACCACATCAGTGCATTTGTTACGATAATAATCAATATGAAGTAGGGTAATATGTTCAATTAGAGACACGTGTTGAAGTGAAACCATTGTAGAAATACTATAAGACTGAGATAATGGAAATGGAATTAGAGATGCCTGATGTTGCTCTGTTAGAAGGTTTGGCACATGATGCATTTAGCAGAGTGCGTTTTTAGAGACTTTTTTTTACAGAAAGCACAGATTGGCTCATCAGATATAATTTCCCAAAACCAATCATACTGTATCTTTTCGAGGATTTAAGACCTATCTAAGAAAGGCAAAAACATGCCACTCTGTTGCACATCAAGTGCCAGCAGTGTGCTGTCAAAGTGGCCAGTTGGAAAGCACACTTCATGTTGGCCTCTACACCTACAGGAAGGAGCTGTCCAGGATGGATGGCTTATTGGTGAGTGTTGACTACTCATTTGTAGTAAATGTGACAAGCAGGGTAGCCTGGTGGTTAGAGCGGTGGACTAGTAACCGGAAGTTTGCAAGTTCAAACCCCTGAGCTGACAAGGTACTAATCTGTCGTTCTGCACCTGAACAGGCAGTTAACCCACTGTTCCTAGGTCGTCATTGAAATTTGTTCTTAACTGACTTGCCTGGTTAAGTAAATAAACTTGAATTGTCCAACTGGTCCTCTCTTTGTAGATATGTTTTTACTGGTCAAACCACAACTGAATGAGACAATTAAAACCTGTTGGTTGTACTCAATCTGACACTACAACTGTATTTCATGGTACGACGTTGTATATTCCCATGGGCTTTAAAGGGTTTATTTTGACCATATATGGTTAATTAGAGGCATTTCTATATCCAACTAGCCAAGGTTGTGCAAGAGCTCTGAGGCTGAGAACAATTTGGTATTTATCGAAGGTTATCTCCTATTGGTGTGCTTATGATGCTGGTAGGATTGTTTGTTAAATCTAACTTTTTCTATTCTTACCAACATTCTAAATTCAGTTCTCATGTATTATTGATAAATGAGGCCCCAGGTCTTTTAGTCTCTTGATACAGTCCTGTCTGCTGTCCAGGTTTTGGTTTTGGTGAAGATGTAGTACCATCTCTCTCCCTCTGTAGCTGGTCTCTCTCTAGTCAGATGTTTGTAACTGGTCTGTAGCTGGTCTCTCTCTAGTCAGATATTTGTAACTGGTCTGCAGCTGGTTTCTCTCTAGTCAGATTGTTGTAACTGGTCTGTAGCTGGTCTCTCTCTCTAGTCAGATGTTTGTAACTGGTTTGTAGCTGGTCTCTCTCTAGTCAGATTGTTGTAACTGGTCTGTAGCTGGTCTCTCTCTAGTCAGATTGTTGTATCTGGTCTGTAGCTGGTCTCTCTCTCTAGTCAGATGTTTGTAACTGGTCTGTAGCTGGTCTCTCTCGGGTCAGATTGTTGTAACTGGTCTGTAGCTGGTCTATCTCTCTAGTCAGGTTGTTGTAACTGGTCTGTAGCTGGTCTCTCTCTGTAGTCAGATTGTTGTAACTGCTCTGTAGCTGGTCTCTCTCTGTAGTCAGGTTGTTATAACTGGTCTGTACCTCGTCTTTCTTTAGTCAGGGTGTTGTAACTGGTCTCTAGCTGGTCTTTCTTTAGTCAGGTTGTTGTATCTGGTCTCTGAGTTATTTGAGACGTTATCTTCAACAACAATAAAGAAGATGTTGCTCACTAAAATATATCACATCAGAACTAGCTGGTTTCTTTATTCAGCAAGGGTGTTGTATCTGGCCTTTCTTTTTTTTTTATTTTTACATACAGTGGGGAGAACAAGTATTTGATACACTGCCAATTTTGCAGGTTTTCCTACTTACAAAGCATGTAGATGTCTGTCATTTTTTATCATAGGTACACTTCAACTGTGAGAGACAGAATCTAAATCATAAATCCAGAAAATCACATTGTATGATTTTGATTTTTAAGTAATTAATTAGCATTTTATTGCATGACATAAGTATTTGATACATCAGAAAAGCAGAACTTAATATTTGGTAGATAAACCTTTGTTTGCAATTACAGAGATCATATGTTTCCTGTAGTTCTTGACCAGGTTTGCACACACTGCAGCAGGGATTTTGGCCCATTCCTCCATACAGACCTTCTCCAGATCCTTCAAGTTTTGGGGCTGTCGCTGGGCAATACGGACTTTCAGCTCCCTCCAAAGATTTTCTATTGGGTTCAGGTCTGGAGACTGGCTAGGCCACTCCAGGACCTTGAGATGCTTCTTACGGAGCCACTCCTTAGTTGCCCTGGCTGTGTGTTTCGGGTCGTTTTCATGCTGGAAGAGCCAGCCATGACCCATCTTCAATGGTCTTACTGAGGGAAGGAGGTTGTTGGTCAAGATCTCGCGATACATGGCCCCATCCATCCTCCCCTCAATACGGTGCAGTCGTCCTGTCCCCTTTGCAGAAAAGCATCCCCAAAGAATGAGGTTTCCACCTCCATGCTTCACGATTGGGATGTGTTCTTGGGGTTGTACTCATCCTTCTTCTTCCTCCAAACACGGCGAGTGGAGTTTAGACCAAAAAGCTATATTTTTGTCACATCAAACCACATGACCGTCTCCCATTCCTCCTCTGGATCATCCAGATGGTCATTGGCAAACTTCAGACAGGCCTGGACATGAGCTGGCTTGAGCAGGGGGACCTGCTTTTAATCCATGACTGCGTAGTGTGTTACTAAGGGTTTTCTTTGAGACTGTGGTCCCAGCTCTCTTCAGTTCATTGACCAGGTCCTGCCGTGTAGTTCTGGGCTGATCCCTCACCTTCCTCATGATCATTGATGCCCCACGAGGTGAGATCTTGCATGGAGCCCCAGACCGAGGGTGATTGACCGTCATCTTGAACTTCTTCCATTTTCTAATAATTGCACCAACAGTTGTTGCCTTCTCACCAAGCTGCTTGCCTATTGTCCTGTAGCCCATCCCAGCCTTGTGCAGGTCTACAAGTTTATCCCTGATGTCCTTACACAGCTCTCTGATCTTGGCCATTGTGGAGAGGTTGGAGTCTGTTTGATTGAGTGTGTGGACAGGTGTCTTTTATACAGGTAACAAGTTCAAACTTCAGACATTATACACAACTGTCTGGTCTACAAGCCTGCGTACTATGTAGTGCACAATATAGAAAATAGTGTGCCATTAAGAACACATGTCAAGTATCCTTACTGGTTGATAGAGCCTTGAAACATCCTGTCACCTGCTGTGGGCCACAGACAGAGAACAGAGAGGGAGATGGTGTTCACCCAATGATGAGTGTGTAGCAGACAGGTCCTCTGATGCTTGGTGTTGCTGTTGGTTACCTACACTTTGTCCCTTGTACAGTGAAGGTTGTGAGTCTTCCTAATCTTTCATTAGCATTGTGTGTGTGTGTGTGTGTGTGCCCTCTCTGTACTTTTCTGCCCTTGGTGTGTGTCCAGGTCACACTGTTTTATTAAGTATCCAATCATATTCAATCATGAGGCTGGTAAAGAACATTGTTCTATTATTTATTCATGTGTGACTTTGTTATTATTATTATTACAGCAATAAGCATAGGTTAATAATTGGTCCCACTTTAAAAAAAAATAAGCATAAGCCTATGACAAATCACATGACATGTTTCTAATAAAACTAATGAAGAATAATGTTACAGAGTGCAGTATGTCTACATACTCTCCTCTACATCTAAACACAACAATCATGAGAGAGAGAGAGTTACACCACTTTCTCACAGATCCAGTTATGATATTTGGTACATTTGTCATCATTCCATGTCTGTACAGGGTCACCTTGTCCATAGTAAATCTCAACACAGTCCTCTTGCTCAGAGAACAGACCACCATTATTAGGCTCTTCTGTCCACCAGTACCTAAACAACACAGACAGTCAGACACTGTGGTACAAACATCCTCCTCAGTTATACACATAGTCCTATGTTTTACAGACACACTGTGTGAGATGAGCATACCATGATCAAGAAGGCAATATATCGTTGTTGTTTTTAATCTCCATATCAACTGGTAAAATGGTAAAATCTCTCACCCTGTGGTCAGTGTTGTGCCATCCACCCACTTCCAGGTCTCCTCAGTAACAAAGTCAGTCAGACCAATCCAGGCTCTCAGGTGGAGGTTGAAGACAAATATCTGTTGTTGAAAAATATAAAAAACTTGAACTTTTAATATATTTTTAAAATACTGCACACATATATATTAGTGTACTGACGATAAGTATACTTGCTCTCTCTCTCTCTCTCTCTCTCACTCACCTGTTCCTCTCTGCTGTTTATGATCACCAGGTCTGCTCCTCTTTCTAGACAGTCCTGTCTGCTCTCCTCCCAGGTTTTCCTTTCAGTAGAGAGGAAGTACAAACTGGAGTCAAAGTATCTCCATCCATCCTGACAATGCTGCTCTGTTGAAGAGCAAAGATGAACAAATTGAGAAACTTAGCCAGTATCTTTATACTCATAAACCTATTGAAATATAATTATTGTTGATTTTACTTCTAATTTATCACAGTTTATATCTCACCTATCACAAAAAGCTTAGCTTGAATATGGCCTTTCTCTTCAGTCAGGTTGTTGTATCTGGTCTGTAGCTGGTCTCTCTCATTAGTCAGGTTGTTATTTATGGTCTGTAGCTGGTCTCTTTCTGCAGTTGCGTTGATTGTATAAAGGGAAAAACTCTGGAACAAGGTGTTTATTTTATCCTCAGAATCTTTGACGGCTCTGTTATCTATAAAGTATAAAAGTATAAACACGTAGTTACTAGTTAAAACACTTGGTATATAGGCCTAGTAGCCAGCAGTTCTTACAACTTGGTGAAAAGCAATGAACTTGGACACAAACTCACAGTAGACAGACAGGCCTATGATCCCAGCCAGTAGGAGAACACACAGCAGCCCCAAACACGCTGCAGCAACTAGGAAGGGTCTCTTCCCTGAGCTATCAGGCTCTGTGGACACATACAAGAGAATTCCATTTTTTTTGTGCGTGTGCGTGCGTGCGTGCGTGTGTGTGAATGTGTGTGTGTGTTACCTGAGTGCTGGCCTCCTGGTCCATTATTAGGAGCAGTGTCTGCTGTCTCTTCTCTCTTGGTGCTGGTCTCACCGTCTCTCAGGGTGTCTGCACAGACATAGATATCCACAATCCTCTCCTTCATCTCACCTCTGTCAAACTTGACCTTCTTGTTCATATCTGGGTCATTATAGATGACCTCAGACATCTCCAATAACTTACTTTTCTGTCTATATTCAGGTTCTGGTCCTATAGTTGACCCTCTGTCTTTGTCTGTAGCTGCTCCGCATATGTGTCTGTTTCTGACTGTCTCTGCTCTGAGTCTATAACTAACTGTTTATGAAGTCATCCACAGATTAAAAGGGAAATGTAGAAAGAGGAAGAGGATGAAAGTGTAACATGGTGGTTGAGGTTGGGACATTTTCTGCTCCTGGTCGTCTTTATAGCTTTGTAGGATAAACTGTATAACCTCATGTTGTGTCTAATGTAAACCTCATGTTGTGTCTACTGTACCGACCTCATGATGTTATAATGTACTAACCTCATGTTGTGTCTACTATACTGACCTCATGATGTTATAATGTACTGACCTCATGATGTGCCTACTATACTGACCTCATGTTGTGTCTAATGTACTGACCTCATGTTGTGTCTAATGTACTGACCTCATGTTGTGTCTACTGTACTGACCTCATGTTGTGTCTAATGTACTGACCTCATGTTGTGTCTAATGTACTGACCTCATGCTGTGCCTACTGTAAACCTCATGTTGTGTCTAATGTTCTGACCTCATGTTGTGTCTAATGTAAACCTCATGTTGTGTCTAATGTTCTGACCTCATGTTGTGTCTAATGTAAACCTCATGTTGTGTCTAATGTCCTGACCTCATGTTGTGTCTAATGTAAACCTCATGTTGTGTCTAATGTTCTGACCTCATGTTGTGTCTAATGTAAACCTCATGTTGTGTCTAATGTCCTGACCTCATGTTGTGTCTAATGTAAACCTCATGTTGTGTCTAATGTAAACCTCATGTTGTGTCTAATGTTCTGACCTCATGTTGTGTCTAATGTAAACCTCATGTTGTGTCTAATGTCCTGACCTCATGTTGTGTCTAATGTAAACCTCATGTTGTGTCTAATGTTCTGACCTCATGTTGTGTCTAATGTAAACCTCATGTTGTGTCTAATGTCCTGACCTCATGTTGTATCTAATGTATTAACCTCATGTTGTATCTAATGTATTAACCTCATGTTGTATCTAATGTATTAACCTCATATTGTGTCTACTCTACTGACCTCATGTAGTATCTAATGTACTGACTCCATGTTGTATCTGATGATGTGTGAAACATACAGTAATTACTGGGACACTAAATCAGGAAATAAGTAGGAAACGTTTTCATATGCAAATACAAACCATGTAATGTGTGTGTGTGTGTAACAGTATAGCTTCCGTCCCTCTCCTCGCCCCTGCTTGGGCTTGAACCAGGGACCCTCTGCACACATCAACAACTGCCTCCCACAAAGCATCATTACCCATCGCTCCAAAAAAGCCACAGCCCTTGTAGAGCAAGGGGAACAACTACTTCAAGGTCTCAGAGCGTGTGACGCCAACAATTGAAACTCTGTTAGCTCTAACCCCGCTAACTAGCTAGCCATTTCACATCGGTTACATGTCCATGTGTCCAACCATCTCCAGGTCTCCTCTTCATCTATGTCAGTCCTGACCAATCCAGCCTCTCTTGTTAAGGTTGAAGAGAAATGTGTGTTGTTGAGAAAGATATAGTTAACTACAAATGTTCTGTATGTGTAAAATACACTACTGACTAAGGAATGTTAGTCCAGAACCCCATCCAGCTCTCTGTCTCTGACACCTGTTCCTGTTCTCTGTTAATGATCACCAGAGGCCTCATCAACCGCAGACAGACACAAATCTGTTAGTAAACCATGCGTAGCGTCATTTCCACGCAAGGTCTGAGATTTATATGAACGTTTGCTTGAATTTATACACAGACATGACCATTTATAGGAACAGTGAGTGCCAAGTGGTGGAATAAGGGAACTGCTTGTCAAGGATGGGGACAATATATGTTGAAAATGTGTGAAATTGTGAGTAATATATATTTATTTTTAAATCGATTTAATTGTATTTACAATGTGAATTAATGTAACAGATTTTGTTATGATAATAATCTATATAATAATATAATATAATGTAGAGTCATTTGTTAAATTAGAGAAAACATTGTAGATAAACCATAAAAGACTGCCATAATGGAAATCAAATTAGAGATGCCTGATCCTGCTCTGTTAGAAGGTTTGGTCCACGCTGCATTTCGCGGAGACCGATGGGATTTACAGAAAGTACAGATTGGATCATCTGATATCGTTTCCCAAACCCAATCTTTGAAGATCTACCTAAGAAAGGCCAAAACATGTTATTCTGGTGCACATGAAGTGCCAATCTGTTTCAAGTTTGTAGTAACGGGCATTTTACAGCGGGAGCTAGCCGATCGTCACCTTACATCCTTCAACGAGTCAATGCTTTGGATGCAATCATCAGCAAAACAAACTGCAGCATACCACTTCTATACACAATCACACAACAGATTTAAATCAAAAGGGGTTTCTTTCCCATCAATGGATTCCCAAATACAAACAGAGCAAGAGACGGCACCCACATCCCCATCCCCATGCCAAAACCAGTTCAACTATATGAACAGAAAAGGCTTCAAATCTTAATGTGCAGGTGGTAGGTTTTATGACAACAAAAAAACACTGCTGAATGAGGTTTCAAAGCGGTCAGTTGGAACCACGACTTGTTCATTCTGTAGAACAGCAATGTCGGCGTCTACACCTACAGGAAGGAGCTGTTGAGGATGGATGGCTTATTGGTGAGTGTTGACCACTCATTTGTCTTTGCTGAAGCAACTTGAATTGTCCTAATGGTCCTCTCTTTGTAGCTATGTTTTTATTTTTACTGTTCAAACCACAACTGAGTGAGACAAAAAAAACCTGTTGGTTGACCTCAATCTGACACTAGCAACTGTATTGTAGTCTGCATTATTATCATTCTAAGCTTCTTTTGGCTGCGGTTTGTATCCTATATCATGGTACGGCGTTGTATATTCCCACGGGCTTTACAGGGATGATTTTGACCATATCTAGTTAATTTTGGTAATATCTATTTAATTAGGGGCGTTTCAAAATCCAAATAACCAAAGTCCTTTATGAACACTGAATCTCTCTTCACTTAGGTTCTTGCAACTGGTCTGTAGCTGGTCTCTCTCTTTAGTCAGGTTGTTATAACTGGTCTGTAGCTGATCTCTCACTTTAGTCAGGTTGTTATAACTGGTCTGTAGCTGGTCTCTCTTTTTAGTCAGGTTGTTATAACTGGTCTGGAGCTGGTCTCTCTCTTCAGTCAGGTTCTTGCAACTGGTCTGGAGCTGGTCTCTCTCTTCAGTCAGGTTGTTATAACTGGTCTGTAGCTGGTCTCTCTGCAGTCAGGTTGTCTTAGCTGGTCTGTTCCTTAGTAAGGGTGTTATAAATGTCATGTAGATAGTCTTTCTGCAGATGTATAGTGGTGCTGATCTCACCGTTCCCCCAGTGTCTCCGCACGAATGTAGATATCCACAATCCTCTCTTCCATCTCACCTCTGTCAAACCTTAATGGTCATATTTGGATTTGTATAGATGGCTTCCAACATTTTTAACAATGTTTGTTGACTATAGCTACAGTGCCTTAAAGCAGGGTTTCCCAAACTCAGTCTTGGGGCACTCCTTAGTGAAGATTTTGGGTTTTGCCCTAGCACTACACAGCCGATTCAAATAAGCAACTCATCATCAAGCTTTGATGATTTGAATCAACTGTGTAGTGCTAGGGTAAAACACTCATCGTGCACCCAGGGAAGGGCCCCCAGTACAGAGTGTCTGAATCTGAAGATGACTGCTTTTGACCCTGTTGTAGATGGGGATTTGTGGAACAGAAACATGTTCTGGCTGGTTATACAGTAACATGTCCTGGCTGGTTATACAATAACATGTCTTGGCTGGTTATACAGTAACATGTCCTGGCTGGTTATACAGTAACATGTCCTGGCTGGTTATACAGTAACATGTCATGGCTGGTTATACAGTAACATGTCCTGGCTGGTTATACAATAACATGTCTTGGCTGGTTATACAGTAACATGTCCTGGCTGGTTATACAGTAACATGTCCTGGCTGGTTATACAATAACATGTCATGGCTGGTTATACAGAAACATGTCCTGGCTGGTTATACAGTAACATGTCCTGGCTGGTTATACAGTAATATGTCCTGGCTGGTTATACAGTAATATGTCCTGGCTGGTTATACAGTAACATGTCCTAGCTGGTTATACAGTAACATGTCCTGGCTGGTTATACAGTAACATGTCCTGGCTGGTTATACAGTAACATGTCCTGGCTTGTTATACAGTAACATGTCCTGGCTGGTTATACAGTAACATGTCCTGCTGGTTATACAGTAACATGTCCTGGCTGGTTATACAGTAACATGTCCTGGCTGGTTATACAGTAACATGTTCTGGCTGGTTATACAGTAACATGTCCTGGCTGGTTATACAGTAACATGTCCTGGCTGGTTATACAGTAACATGTCCTGGCTGGTTATACAGTAACATGTCCTGGCTGGTTATACAGTAACATGTCCTGGCTGGTTATACAGTAACATGTCCTGTCTGGTTATACAGTAACATGTCCTGGCTGGTTATACAGTAACATGTCCTGGTTGGTTATGCAGTAACATGTCCTGGCTGGTTATACAGTAACATGTCCTGGCTGGTTATACAGTAACATGTCCTGGCTGGTTATACAGTAACATGTCCTGGCTGGTTATACAGTAACATGTCCTGGCTGGTTATACAGTAACATGTCCTGGTTGGTTATACAGTAACATGTCCTGGTTGGTTATGCAGTAACATGTCCTGGCTGGTTATACAGTAACATGTCCTGGCTGGTTATACAGAAACATGTCCTGCTGGTTATACAGTAACATGTCCTGGCTGGTTATACAGTAACATGTCCTGGCTGGTTATGCAGTAACATGTCCTGGCTGGTTATACAGTAACATGTCCTGGCTGGTTATACAGTAACATGTCCTGGCTGGTTATACAGTAACATGTCCTGGCTGGTTATACAGTAACATGTCCTGGCTGGTTATACAGTAACATGTCCTGGCTGGTTATACAGTAACATGTCCTGGCTGGTTATACAGTAAGATGTCCTGTCTGGTTATACAGTAACATGTCCTGGCTGGTTATACAGTAACATGTCCTGTCTGGTTATACAGTAACATGTCCTGGCTGGTTATACAGTAACATGTCCTGGCTGGTTATACAGTAACATGTCCTGGTTATACAGTAACATGTCCTGGCTGGTTATACAGTAACATGTCCTGGCTGGTTATACAGTAACATGTCCTGGCTGGTTATACAGTAACATGTCCTGGCTGGTTATACAGTAACATGTCCTGGCTGGTTATACAGTAACATGTCCTGTCTGGTTATACAGTAACATGTCCTGTCTGGTTATACAGTAACATGTCCTGTCTGGTTATACAGTAACATGTCCTGTCTGGTTATACAGTAACATGTCCTGGCTGGTTATACAGTAACATGTCCTGGCTGGTTATACAGTAACATGTCCTGGCTGGTTATACAGTAACATGTCCTGGCTGGTTATACAGTAACATGTCCTGGCTGGTTATACAGTAACATGTCCTGTCTGGTTATACAGTAACATGTCCTGTCTGGTTATACAGTAACATGTCCTGTCTGGTTATACAGTAACATGTCCTGTCTGGTTATACAGTAACATGTCCTGGCTGGTTATACAGTAACATGTCCTGTCTGGTTATACAGTAACATGTCCTGTCTGGTTATACAGTAACATGTCCTGGCTGGTTATACAGTAACATGTCATGTCTGGTTATACAGTAACATGTCCTGGCTGGTTATACAGTAACATGTCCTGGCTTGTTATACAGTAACATGTCCTGGCTGGTTATACAGTAACATGTCCTGGCTGGTTATACAGTAACATGTCCTGTCTGGTTATACAGTAACATGTCCTGTCTGGTTATACAGTAACATGTCCTGGCTGGTTATACAGTAACATGTCCTGTCTGGTTATACAGTAACATGTCCTGTCTGGTTATACAGTAACATGTCCTGGCTGGTTATACAGTAACATGTCCTGTCTGGTTATACAGTAACATGTCCTGGCTGGTTATACAGTAACATGTCCTGGCTGGTTATACAGTAACATGTCCTGTCTGGTTATACAGTAACATGTCCTGGCTGGTTATACAGTAACATGTCCTGTCTGGTTATACAGTAACATGTCCTGGCTGGTTATACAGTAACATGTCCTGGCTGGTTATACAGTAACATGTCCTGGCTGGTTATACAGTAACATGTCCTGGTTGGTTATACAGTAACATGTCCTGTCTGGTTATACAGTAACATGTCCTGGCTGGTTATACAGTAACATGTCCTGGCTGGTTATACAGTAACATGTCCTGGCTGGTTATACAGTAACATGTCCTGGCTGGTTATACAGTAACATGTCCTGTCTGGTTAAAGTTGCAACACTTTTTTCTTCTTCTTTTCACTTTGTTCTTTGATTCCTGAATAACTTCCTGGTCTACTGGGGGAAGTTCCACCCACATACTGCGAAGCAACACAAACATAGAAACATACACACACTAGTTGACATAGGCACTATACACACACGTACACATGGATTTTGTGTTGTAGATATGTGCTAGTAGATTAGGGGCCTGAGGGCACACACTTAACGTGTTGTGAAATCTGTTGTGAATGTATTGTAATGTTGCTAAAATTGTTTTTTTCTTAATTTTGATAGACCCCAGGAGGAGTAGCTGCTGTCTTGACAGGAACTAATGGGGATCCATGATAAACCCCAGGAAGAGTAGCTGCTGTCTTGGCAGGAACTAATGGGGATCCATAATAAACCCCAGGAAGAGTAGCTGCTGTCTTGGCAGGAACTAATGGGGATCCATAATAAACCCCAGGAGGAGTAGCTGCTGTCTTGGCAGGAACTAATGGGGATCCATGATAAACCCCAGGAGGAGTAGCTGCTGTCTTGGCAGGAACTAATGGGGATCCATGATAACCCCCAGGAGGAGTAGCTGCTGCTTTGGCAGGAACTAATGGGCATCCACAATAAACCCCAGGAGGAGTAGCTGCTGCTTTGGCAGGAACTAATGGGGATCCATAATAAACCCCAGGAGGAGTAGCTGCTGCTTTGGCAGGAACTAATGGGGATCCATGATCAATACAAATACAAACACCAGACACTTAGACAGTCTTTTATGATATCTTACTACTCTATATCACTGATTAACATATTGGATGTATCTTAGTAATGTCTCTGTATGATTTTAAAAATGACGAACAACCAGACCCTGTTTTAAATACTATTTGAAATCTTTGAAATACTTTGAGCTTTCGGGACAGTTCTATTGGTTCCTTTAAGCCAGGCAAGCTCAACCAAGCACTGCTAAAATATGTGGGTCATATTCATTAGGCACCAAACGGAAGAAAGCAAATGGATACAGGGAGAGACTAAATGTACCTGTCCAATAAGAATAGCATGTTTTCATTTGCAGTTGTAAAACATGTTTCCTCTGGTGTGACCTAATGAATACATGGCCCAGGTCTGCTAATAACCACTAACCACTGACAGACATACAGACAGGAATCTGTTATTAAAGAAAATCAGTGGTATGGCTAAATATGATTTGACTCAGCAACACATGTTGAAATCAACTGAAATTACAATACAATAGGTGCTCCAGCAATAACCTCCCTAATCTTACTGTGTCCCAAAAGTGAAATCTATTTCCTATATAGTGATGAACCCTGGTCAAAATTAGTGCACGAAACAATAGAATATGGTGCCATTTGAGACGTACACTTAATGTTATTTTTCACATTCTATGTAGGCCTTATGCACCGCATCTGACCTGAAAACACAAGCCACTTTTTGTCCATGGATGTAGGGTCACCACAAGTACAACAGGTCATCTATAAGGAAAAGGCTTCCTTTAATTAATTAAAGCTACAACTTCTCTCAGCAACAGGAAATATAGTGACCAGTTACAGTGATCTCCTAGCCTTGCTAACGTTAGCCAGCTAGCTAATGTTAGTAGAATTCATAACTAATCATATGTTTAGCAAATTCATGGTATATTTTAAGTACTGCAAATTCGTAACATATCATACAAAATGGATGACGGGCATCCACAAATTGATACACACCGTATGAAACGTAACATATCATACTAAATTGTGTGTCTTGGATTTACGTACAGAATAATACGAATTGCTTTGAGACCAGGCTGGAAATACACCATTGCGAGTTACATAGGTCTTTATGAACATGAACATGTGTGTTTCTGCAGGTAGTAAACATCCTAAAATACAGAGCCTCGAACATTTCAGAACATTTAACCTCTAGTCTTAAAGGAACAATGTTTCATTTAGGAGATGTAGTATTTAACATTTCATGTATCAATTTCCACAAGTATGTCATTTCAAAAGCGGCCCTTGTGAAGTAAGACCTATATTTGGAAGACACACTGTATTCTGTTTTTGAATATTAATCATCTGTTTGTTACAGTTTATTTTACTCAGTTTACGTTTGAAGCCTTGGAGCATGGGGCATCAGCCAACCTCATCATATTAACATAAGCTAAATAGTTTGTGTGGCATTGGAAGAATAATAACTATTGGTTTAGACTTCCATGTCTCTGTGTCACTATGACTACAGTGTATTAACCAGTGTCCCTTAGCTTGAGGTTTCACCATTTATGCTCCCGTTCACAGTATCCTGTCCACAGCTCTTCCTGTCTACATTAGCATAAATCTCCCCAGACTGCTCCATATAAAGGCTCATTCTTATTACCCCCTTAAAATATACTTTGGTACTTTATGTATCTGCACACAGTACAACAGACAGTATATTATGTTTTATATCCTGTTAAACAGCTGCTTTAGTTTATCAGTCTGTTGTGTCTGAGAACGTAGTGTTACATGTGTAGGGAGAACTTCACACCTTAACCGGTGGTTTGAACAGACAGCAACCTCCAGGAAGAGACACAACAGCAGATTGACACCATGATGAGTGTGTAGCAGGCAGATCCACTGTTGCATTGTGCTTGGTGTTGCCATTGGTCACCAACACGTAGTCTCTTGTACAGTGAAGGTTGTGAGTCATTCTCACCTTCCATTAGCATCGTTTTTTGTGTGTGTGTTTCCTCTCAGTACTGTTCTGCCCTCTGTGTGTGTCAAGGTCACACTGTTTAAAATATCCAATCACATTCAATCAGGAAGCTGGTCGACCTTGTTAAACAACATTGTTCTTTATTTATTAATCTGTGACTTTGTTATACTTATTATTTAAGTGATAATCACAGGTTAATAATTGGTCCCACTTTTCTTTTTTTTTACTAAGCATAAGCCTACTGCAAATCACATGACATGTTTCTAATACAAATAAGGAAGAAACATTTTACAGAGTACAGTATGTCTACATATTCTCCTCTAAATCTAAACACAACAATCACTTTTTCTCTTCCTCATTCTCTTAATGTTCTTCTTCCTCCTCTCTCTCTGACACTAAGGCTCTATCTCAATTAGCCTAGATTCCTCTCCTCTTGTCTCTTCTCCTCCTATCTCCTCCCCTCCTTCTCAACCCTATTAGAGGAGAAGGTCCAAGGTCCCTCCCCTAGGATTGTATTCTCTAATGTGTTTGGAGAAGGAGTCGAAGAGAGAGGGTGTGAGGAGGAATTGAGTAAGGTCTCATTAAAAAAGAGCCCGTAGGCAACTCTGTAATACAACTTTTTGGTGAGTTCATCCCTCACTTTAACCACCAGGTGGAATCATCACTTAACCATTCAGCACTGTATCCAACAATCAATATATATACACTGTATATGAGAGAGAGATAGAGCGAGAGGGATTGTTACACCACTTTCTCACAGATCCAGCTGTTATTTGCGCCACATTTGTCATCATTCCATGTTGTTACAGGGTCACCTTTACTAAAGTTTATCTCAGCACAGTCCTCCTGCCCATAATTATCAGGCTGTCCTTTCCACCAGTACCTGGACAACACAGAGATCCAGACAGTCAGACACTGTAATACAAACATCCTCCTCAATTATAGACATAGTCTTATGTTTTAACAGTTTTAAAGACACATTTTGTAAGATGATCATACCATTATACAGAATGGGCCATTTACAATGATATTTATTTTTATATAATGACATTTTATTCTGAAAATATTACTTGATTTCTGTGATACATCTATAGTTCTCATTGAATGACATCCATGAGCAGAAACACACATTTTGATGAACATGATTAATAGCAATACATCTTTGTTGTTTTGTATCTCCGTATCACAATGTAAAATGGTCAAATCTCTCACCCTGTGGTCAGTGTTGTGCCATCCACCCACTTCCAGATCCCCTCAGTAACAGAGTCAGTCAGACCAATCCAGGCACTCAGGTGGAGGTTGAAGACAAATGTCTATTGATAAAGATAATGTAACTTTTAATACATTTATAAAATACAGCACACGTATTAGTGTTCTGATTAAAAATAATATTTGCTCCGTCTCTCCCTCTCTCTCTCTCTCTCTCTCGCTCTCTCTCTCTATCTCTCTCTCTCTCTCTCTCTCTCTCTCTCTCTCTCTCTCTCTCACACCTGTTCCTCTCTGCTGTTTATGATCACCAGGTCTGCTCCTCTCTCCAGACAGTCCTGTCTGCTCTCCTCCCAGGTTTTCTTCTCAGTAGACAGGAAGTACAAACTGGAGTCAGAGTATCTCCATCCCTCCTGACAATGCTGCTCTGTTGAAGAGCACAGGTGAACAAATTGAGAAACTTAGCCAGTAGCTTCATACTCATAAGCCCATTGATATATAATTATTGTTGATTTTACTTCTAATTTATCACAGTTTATATCTCACCTATCACAAAAAGCTTGGCTTGAATATGGCCTTTCTCTTCAGTCAGGTTGTTGTATCTGGTCTGTAGCTGGTCTCTCTCTGAAGTTGTGTTGATTTTATAAAGGGAGAAACTCTGGGACAAGATGTTCCTTTTATCCTCAGAATCTTTAATGGCTCTGTTATCTACAAAGTATAAACACAGTTATTAGGTAAAACACCAGGTCAATTGGCTTAGTAACCAGCACCTCTTATAACTGGGTGATAAGCAATGAACTTGGACACAAACTCACAGTAGACAGACAGGCCTATGATCCCAGCCAGTAGGAGAACACACAGCAGCCCCAGACACAGTGCAGCAACTCCAGAGGGTCTTTTCCCTGAGCTATCAAGCTCTGTGGACACACATAATATACTGTTATGTTTTGTGAGTGTGTGTGTGTGTGTTTTACCTGTTCTGGTCTCCTCGAGCATTATTAGGAGCAGAGTCTGCTGTCTCTTCTCTCTTGGTGCTGGTCTCACCGTCTCTCAGGGTGTCTGCACTGACGTAGATATCCACAATCCTCTCCTCCATCTCACCTCTGATAAACTTTACCTTCTTGTTCATATCTGGTTCAGCATAGATGTCCTTTGACATCTTTAACAATACGTGGGTCTTTCTTTCTATGTAGGTCTACTAGACATTAAGTCTCTGCTTCTAGAATTAATGTGGTGGTCTTCCAACATGGCCACCAGGTGGCGTCGTAGATCAACTGCAGGCCCTCTATACGTTAAGTCTCTGATTCTAGTGATATCTCTGTCTCTGAGTCATCAGTGTGTCTCTGTCTGTGTCACTGCTGTAGGTGTTAACTCTACGGAAGTATCAACAAAATTGCACGGTAGTTGTGGTTACGCTAATGTAAAACGTAGAACAAGTTTGCATAGTTGAGTGTGTAATTGTGTGTGTACTTGTGTGCAGTCATAGACTGTTCTCTCAACTGTGTGCAGTCATAGACTGTTCTCTCTACTACCGCATGGCAAGCGGTACCGGAGTGCCAAGTCTAGGAAATGCTTTTCAACAGTTTTTTCCCCCAAGCCATAAGACTCCTGAACAGGTAATCAAATGGCTATCCAGACTATTTGCATTGTGTGCCCCCCCTCCAACCCCTCTTTTATGCTGCTGCTACTCTCTGTTTATCATATATACATAGTCACTTTAACTATACATTCATTTACATACTACCTCAATTGGCCCGACCAACCAGTGCTCCAGCACATTGCCTAACCGGGCTATCAGCATTGTTTCCCGCCACCCGCCACCTACCACCCGCCGACCCCTCTTTTACGCTACTGCTACTCTCTGTTCATCAGATATGCATAGTCACTTTAACCATATCTACATGTACATACTACCTCAATCAGCCCGACTAATCGGTGCCTGTATATAGCCTCGCTACTGTATATAGCCTCGCTACTGTTATAGCATCGCTACTGTATATAGCCTCGCTACTGTTATAGCCTCGCTACTGTTATAGCCTCGCTACTGTATATAGCCTGTCTACTGTATATAGCCTCGCTACTGTATATAGCCTCTCTATTGTATATAGCCTCGCTACTGTATATAGCCTCGCTACTGTTATAGCCTCGCTACTGTATATAGCCTCTGTATATAGCCTCTCTACTGTATATAGCCTCTGTATATAGCCTCTCTACTGTATATAGCCTCACTATTGTTATAGCCTCGCTACTGTATATAGCCTCGCTACTGTATATAGCCTCGCTACTGTATATAGCCTCTCTATTGTATATAGCCTCGCTACTGTATATGGCCTCGCTACTGTTATAGCCTCGCTACTGTATATAGCCTCTGTATATAGACTCGCTACTGTATATAGCCTCGCTACTGTTATAGCCTCGCTACTGTTATAGCCTCGCTACTGTATATAGCCTCGCTACTGTTATAGCCTCGTTACTGTATATAGCCTCGCTACTGTTATAGCCTCGCTACTGTATATAGCCTCTGTATATAGCCTCTCTACAGTATATAGTCTCTGTATATAGACTCGCTACTGTTATAGCCTCGCTACTGTATATAGCCTCGCTACTGTATATAGCCTCGCTACTGTATATAGCCTCTCTACTGTATATAGCCTCGCTACTGTATATAGCCTCGCTACTGTTATAGCCTCGCTACTGTATATAGCCTCTGTATATAGCCTCTCTACTGTATATAACCTCTCTACTGTATATAGCCTCTCTACTGTATATAGCCTCGCTACTGTATATAGCCTCTGTATATAGCCTCTCTACTGTTATAGCCTCTGTATATAGCCTCTCTACTGTATATAGCCTCTCTATTGTATATAGCCTCTCTATTGTATATAGCCTCTCTACTGTATATAGCCTCTCTATTGTTCTATTGTATATAGCCTCGCTACTGTATATAGCCTCGCTACTGTTATAGCATCGCTACTGTATATAGCCTCTGTATATAGCCTCTCTACTGTATATAGCCTCTGTATATAGCCTCTCTACTGTATATAGCCTCGCTACTGTTATAGCCTCGCTACTGTATATAGCCTCGCTACTGTATATAGCCTCGCTACTGTATATAGCCTCTCTATTGTATATAGCCTCGCTACTGTATATGGCCTCGCTACTGTTATAGCCTCGCTACTGTATATAGCCTCTGTATATAGACTCGCTACTGTATATAGCCTTGCTACTGTTATAGCCTCGCTACTGTTATAGCCTCGCTACTGTATATAGCCTCGCTACTGTTATAGCCTCGTTACTGTATATAGCCTCGCTACTGTTATAGCCTCGCTACCGTATATAGCCTCTGTATATAGCCTCTCTACTGTATATAGCCTCTGTATATAGCCTCTCTACTGTATATAGCCTCGCTACTGTATATAGCCTCGCTACTGTTATAGCCTCGCTACTGTATATAGCCTCTGTATATAGCCTCTCTACTGTATATAGCCTCTCTACTGTATATAGCCTCTCTACTGTATATAGCCTCGCTACTGTATATAGCCTCTGTATATAGCCTCTCTACTGTTATAGCCTCTGTATATAGCCTCTCTACTGTATATAGCCTCTCTATTGTATATAGCCTCTCTATTGCATATAGCCTCTCTACTGTATATAGCCTCTCTATTGTATATAGCCTCGCTACTGTATATAGCCTCGCTACTGTTATAGCCTCGCTACTGTATATAGCCTCTGTATATAACCTCTCTACTGTATATAGCCTCTGTATATAGCCTCTCTACTGTATATAGCCTCGCTACTGTTATAGCCCCGCTACTGTATATAGCCTCGCTACTGTATATAGCCTCGCTACTGTATATAGCCTCTCTATTGTATATAGCCTCGCTACTGTATATGGCCTCGCTACTGTTATAGCCTCGCTACTGTATATAGCCTCTGTATATAGACTCGCTACTGTATATAGCCTCGCTACTGTTATAGCCTCGCTTCTGTTATAGCCTCGCTACTGTATATAGCCTCGCTACTGTTATAGCCTCGTTACTGTATATAGCCTCGCTACTGTTATAGCCTCGCTACCGTATATAGCCTCTGTATATAGCCTCTCTACTGTATATAGCCTCTGTATATAGCCTCTTTACTGTATATAGCCTCGCTACTGTATATAGCCTCGCTACTGTATATAGCCTCGCTACTGTATATAGCCTCTCTACTGTATATAGCCTCGCTACTGTATATAGCCTCGCTACTGTTATAGCCTCGCTACTGTATATAGCCTCTGTATATAGCCTCTCTACTGTATATAGCCTCTCTACTGTATATAGCCTCGCTACTGTATATAGCCTCGCTAATGTTATAGCCTCGCTACTGTATATAGCCTCTCTACTGTATATAGCCTCGCTACTGTATATAGCCTCGCTACTGTTATAGCCTCGCTACTGTATATAGCCTCTGTATATAGCCTCTCTACTGTATATAGCCTCTCTACTGTATATAGCCTCGCTACTGTATATAGCCTCGCTACTGTATATAGCCTCGCTACTGTATATAGCCTCTCTACTGTATATAGCCTCGCTACTGTATATAGCCTCGCTACTGTTATAGCCTCGCTACTGTATATAGCCTCTGTATATAGCCTCTCTACTGTATATAGCCTCTCTACTGTATATAGCCTCGCTACTGTATATAGCCTCGCTAATGTTATAGCCTCGCTACTGTATATAGCCTCTGTATATAGCCTCTCTACTGTATATAGCCTCTCTACTGTATATAGCCTCGCTACTGTATATAGCCTCTGTATATAGCCTCTCTACTGTATATAGCCTCTGTATATAGCCTCTCTACTGTTATAGCCTCGCTACTGTATATAGCCTCTGTACATAGCCTCTCTACTGTATATAGCCTCTCTACTGTATATAGCCTCTCTACTGTATATAGCCTCGCTACTGTATATAGCCTCTCTACTGTATATAGCCTCACTACTGTTTTTTTTCACTGTCTTTTTACTGTTGTTTTATTTATTTTCTTACCTATTGTTCACCTAATACATTTTTTGCACTATTGGGGCGAACCTGTAAGTAAGCAATTCACTGTAAGGTGTTGTTGTATTCGGCGCACGTGACAAATAAACTTTGATTTGATTTGCATGTGTGCGTGTGAGAGATTGTTGTAGTGTTTATTGTTAAACCATTTTCTGCAGAACAATATAAATCATTCCATGTCTCTACATGATCATCTTGTCCAGAGTATTTCTCAACACAGTCCTCCTGCCCAGGGAATGGGACTTGCTATTTGTGATGATGGACAGGACACTATCATACCAGGAAGATATAGATCATAGAGGGGAAGTGGAGAACAAAGACTAGTTGTTAACATATATTAAATATCATATGTAACAGCCCCAAGATAATTCAGGGAGTTTCCAGAACTCCTCCTTCCTTTCACCTTTCTGCTGATTTGGACCCTCTGTTTACTCCCAAATATACATCAATATGTTCAGGAGGTCCAGGACTACAAACATGGGTCATTATAATGTCCAGACAATATATTTTAGACTACAAACTGCTCTAAGTGGATATTGAGGGTGGGTAGTCTTAACCAGTGAGGATGTGATGACAACAGTAACCACCGGGGCTCTCCTCTACATTTACATTTGAGTCATTTAGCAGACGCTCTTATCCAGAAAGATGTACAGGAGCCATTAGGGTTAAGTGCCTTGCTCAAGGGCATATCGACAGATTTTTTACGTAGTCGGCTCGGGATTTCAACCTTTGGCCAGTAACCAAAAGGTTAAGGCCAAACAATCTCAACCGCTAGACGACCTGCCTCCCTCTCTCTTAAGGAACATGATTGGTCGAGGAGATTTTGAGTGACAGCTGGTTGAGTGACAGGAAACATCCACTTCACTTCCCTCTTTTGGGACCCATATGGGGGAACAACAATCAAATATGATCATTTGATATTGTGCTTATATGTAACTTGACAACAAAGACTGACTTTCAAAGATTATTAGAACACACAGCAGCCCCAGACACACTGCAGCAACTCCAGAGGGTCTCTTCCACCACTGAACATGTACTGAATCACAAATGATTAAACATCTTTGGTAATGTGTTTTACTGTATCATCCAGGATTGGGACAAATAAAGCTACTAATAAAGTACTACAGGGTTATAACACTTGTTTAATATATTGTGTGTGTGTGTGTGTGTGTGTGTGTGTGTGTGTGTGTGTGTGTGTGTGTGTGTGTGTGTGTGTGTGTGTGTGTGTGTGTGCGCGTGTGTGTGAGAGCATGAGTGCAATCTTACCTGAAGCAACACCTCCATCTCTTGGACTGGACTTGAAGGCTCTTAAGTTGTTATATATTTGGTCATCAATGTCTGTGTTCTTCATTGTATCAGGCTCATCGTCTTTAAATGGTTCTGGGTTTTCATAGACTCCCTCTGACATCTTTACAAACTTGTGGTCAAATACAGTAACTTCTACTTCTAACCTCAACTCTAATGTACATCTGTACCTGTGTCTTCTCCCTGCACTGTCCTGTGTCTGTGTGATTTATGGAAGTGAAACTCTTTATCAGTCAACCACAGTGTGATATTAACACAATACTGGCCACCACGTGACTCCCACCAGTGACGACACTACAATGGTAGGCTTGATTACCAACAACGACGAGACAGCCTACAGGGAGGAGGTGAGGGCCCTCGGAGTGTGGTGTCAGGAAAATAAACTCACACTCAACATCAACAAAATAAAGGAGATGATCGTGGACATCAGGAAACAGCAGAGGGAGCAGCCCCCCATCCACATCGACGGGACAGTAGTGGAGAAGGTGGAAAGTTTTAAGTTCCTCGGCGTACACATCACGGACAAACTGACATGGTCCACCCACACAGACAGCGTGGTGAAGAAGGCGCAACTGTGCCTCTTCTATCTCAGGAGGCTGAAGAAATTCGGCTTGTCACCAGAAACACTCACAAACTTTTACAGACGCACAATCGAGAGCATCCTGTAGGGCTGTATCACCGCCTGGTATGGCAACTGCTCCGCCCACAACCGCAAGGCTCTCTAGAGGTTAGTGAGGTCTGCACAACGCATAACCGGGGGCAAACTACCTGCCCTCCAGGACACCTACACCACCCGATGTCACAGGAAGGCCAAAAAGATCATCAAGGACAACAACTACCCGAGTCACTGCCTGTTCACCCTGCTATCATCCAGAAGGCGAGGTCAGGACAGGTGCATCAAATCTGGGACCGAGAGACTGAAAAACAGCTTCTATCTCAAGGCCATCAGACTGTTAAACAGCCATCACTAACATTGAGTGGCTGCTGCCAACATACTGACTCAAATCTCTAGCCACTTTAATAATTAAAAACTTGATGAAATGTATGTGTCACTTTAAACAATGGCACTTTATATAATGTTTACATATCCTACATTACTCATCTCATATGTATATACTGTACTCTATACCATCTACTGCAACTTGCCTATGCCGTTCGGCCATCGCTCATCCATGTATTTATATGTACATATTCTTATTCATTCCTTTACACTTGTGTGTAAAATGTCATTGTGAAATTGTTAGATTACTTGTTAGACATTTTTGCATGGTCGGAACTAGAAGCACAGGCATTTCGCTACACTCGCATTAACATCTGCTAACCATGTGTATGTGACCTATAAAATTTGATTTGAGACAGACAGACAGGAAGCTGTTATTAAAGGAAGTCAGTGGTATGGCCTAAAATGTGTTGGCACAGCATCACATGCTGAAATCAACTGAAATTACAATACAATAGGTGTTCCAGCAATAACTTCCCTAAACTTACTGTGTCCCAAATAGAACCCTATTTCCTACATGAGTGATGGACCCTGGTTAAAGGTAGTTCACCATACAGGGAATATGGTGACATTTGAGACGTGCCCTTAATGTCATTATTCACATTCTATGTAGGTCTTATGTACTGTATCTGTCCTGAAAACACAGACCACTTTTCATCCACGGATAACAAGTACCGCAGGACATTTATAAAGGAAAAGGCTTTATTTTAAACATCAAAAATCATAAAACATTTATAATCTGTTCAGTATCTGAATTGGTTAAAATAAGGTGAATGTTAGTGCCAAGGTAAGGGTCAGTTTTAGGTCTTGTCTATAATCTGCTTGTGATGCTGGTCAGAAACGTCCCGCATGTTTGCTATAATGCCTTCTTTATTAAGTGTTTGTCTCCCCCTACTGGCTGTTTTCTACAAGCTCAGTTTCTTCCTTCAATTACTGTTAGCTTGACCCATAGTGATAGAGGACTCATCTTAATATTTGACAATGTGGGTAGCGCCATTGAGGCTACAACCCATAGGAAAACCCACACAGTTAAAAACTTTGACTACTTTAAAAATGGTGGAAGCATGGAGGAAGCCCAGGTTTTTTTCTCGGTGGAGAGGAAGTAGGATTTGGAATCAGAGTATTAAGTATCTGCTCTGTTGAAGAGCAAAGGTGAACACATTGAGAAACTATAACAAACCTTTGCCTGAAGATGGCCTCTCTTCAGTCAGTCAGGTTGTTGTAACTGGTCTGTAACAGAGGAGGAACTTAGCTACTGTACACAGATAACATCTGAATTTGGACCTTGTTGTGAAAGTCTGATATAGTGTAATGATTAGACAAGAATACACTCACAGACTAGTCTCAGGGAGATGTTGAGATTGAATTGTAGAACACACAGAATCCCAAAGCTCACAGCAACCATCCTATAGAGTCTTCTCCCTGAATCCCCAGGTCCTGAGGAGATACACGCTGATGTGAGAACACACACATACCCACACACACACACACACAGACACACATATATACACACACACACACACACACACACACACACGTACACATGCACACACATGCACGCACACACACACACACACACACACACACACACACACACACACACACACACACACACACACACACACACACACACACACACACACATAAGAGGGTGGGGGTGTGACATAATCAGCCACAATAGGACTGTTTCTCACAGCTGTTTTATAATATAAAGTCTACCAATCAATTCTTAAAGATGAAAACTTAGAAATGCCTCATGGAATTAGTTAAACAGTCGTACTCCATCAGAACCCAAAATATATGTTTTTTTATTCCATTGATTGTCATCAATGATATTGTAAACAAACTGTATGTATATCCTTAAAACATGGTTAAACTATAAAGCTGATGTGATGGATGATCAGTCGTGTGTTTGTGTCTGTTTGTGTCTCTGGAGACGGACTGCAGGAGACAAACGTGGTTTTATAGAGGCCCGCCCGAAAGAGAAAATGTACAGTGAACGGCTGTAAGGGTGCTTCGAGGGGTAGTGGGTTACATGGTCTGTTACACATTACAGTAGTCGGTCCAGTGTGGCTCAGCATCTGCAGGGCTGTGGGTTCGACTCCTGCAGGGATGAAATGCACTTAAAAGTCTATGCATTCACTGTCAGGTAAGACGCGTTGGATAAAAGTGTCTCCTCTGAAAAGGAAATGGTGAAACACTAAACATGAGGGTTGTACACGCCCTCAAATATGCAGATTCTGGCGTGGGGCTGACAGGGTTATTAAAGGTCTATGCATTCTCTGTCCTGGATGCCGCTTGCCCTCCTTGGCTTCCAGTACATATGGGGCTTTCTGCTGAAGCCTCCCATTCAGTACGTTTTGTAGCAGCATGTCGCAATGGATGTCAACGAATCCGTAAGAATCCGTAATCATTAGTCCAAAACGTTTTGCAACGGAAATAGTTTACTCCAAACGGAAAAAGTTTTGCAAAGAAAACAAGATTTTCTATTGGACTAATTTATTTAGGTCCCTCCCTATTTGGTTCCGTTTCGTACTGTTTGGCTCTGTTTGGTTCCTAGTGAACACACCCTGTTGTCTCCTCCTGTAGTTTATTGGCTGTAGAGTCTGGGGCCAGAGTCTGGGACTTGGTGATGACGAGAGCTCCCTGGATGAAACAACACTGACGCTGGACACCGGCTGTGCTGGCATTGGTCGCCTCCAGCAGACGGTCAGGAAAGGACTGTTTTCCTTGGATACGGTTGCCACAGCAGCATCAGCAGGAAATACTGGGGAGAGGGGAGGGGTCGCAGGCATGTTGCTTGTGACGGAGGCAGATGGCTGATGGTATACATGTTGGATATGACGGAGGCAGTTGGCTGATGGTATACATGTTGGATGGGACGGAGGCAGATGGCTGATGGTATACATGTTGCTTGTGACGGAGGCAGATGGCTGATGGTATACATGTTGGATATGACGGAGGCAGTTGGCTGATGGTATACATGTTGGATGGGACGGAGGCAGATGGCTGATGGTATACATGTTGGATGGGACGGAGGCAGATGGCTGATGGTATACATGTTGCTTGTGACGGAGGCAGATGGCTGATGGTATACATGTTGGATATGACGGAGGCAGTTGGCTGATGGTATACATGTTGGATGGGACGGAGGCAGATGGCTGATGGTATACAGGTTGCTTGTGACGGAGGCAGATGGCTGATGGTATACATGTTGGAGGGGACGGAGGCAGATGGCTAATGGTATACATGTTGGAGGGGACGGAGGCAGATGGCTGATGGTATACATGTTGGATGGGACGGAGGCAGATGGCTAATGGTATACATGTTGGATGGGACGGAGGCAGTTGGCTGATAGTATACATGTTGGATGGGACAGAGGCAGATGGCTGATGGTATACATGTTGTAGGGGACGGAGGCAGATGGCTGATGGTATACGTGTTGGATGGGACGGAGGCAGATGGCTGATGGTATACATGTTGGATGGGTCGGAGGCAGATGGCTGATGGTATACATGTTGGATGGGACGGAGGCAGTTGGCTGATAATATACATGTTGGATGGGACGGAGGCAGATGGCTGATAGTATACATGTTGGATGGGACGGAGGCAGATGGCTGATGGTATACATGTTGGATGGGACGGAGGCAGATGGCTGATGGTATACATGTTGGATGGGACGGTGATGCACTCATCTTCGCTTGTCAGAAGTTTTTGAGGGAATTCCAAACATACCTCTACAGCAGTAGGATGCATGAAGGGGAGAGTGTATGTGTGTGTGTGTGTGTGTGTGTGTTTGTGTGAGTGTGACTGTACAATATTGTGTGTGTGTACGCAGCAGTGGAGGCTGGAAGGCTGCTGAGGGGAGGACGGCTGATAATAATGGCTGGAATGGAGTCAATGGAATCGTATCAAACACATCAACGATGTGGTTTCCATATGGTTGATATGGATACCATTCCAACCATTATTATGAGCCGCCCTCCCCTCAGCAGCCTCCACTGGACCACAGTCTACATGTGCCCCCACTTCTGTCAATAATAAAACAGGTGCCTCCACTCACCTCACTTTAGACACAGAGCTAGACTGTATAGAATGGTATGAATGGTTCCACTCTTGAATTGTGCCTGTTCAGCTTTCCAACGATAGAACAGAAATCGAAATACTTTGGGCTGTGAGACTACGTGAGGAATTCTAGTCCTTCACTGAAGCATGTTCAACAGGTATAAGTGTCTGATTGTTCCCTGGTTCATGGCAAGAGGGGGAAAGTGAGGGTCTTCCAGCATGACAACGACCCAAAACACACAGCCAGGGCAACTAAGGAGTGGCTCGATAAGAAGCATCTCAAGGTCCCGGAGTGGCCTAGCCAGTCGCCAGACCTGAACCCAATAGAAAATCTTTGGAGGGAGCTGAAATTCTGTATTGCCCAGCGACAGCCCCGAAACCTGAAGGATCTGGAGAAGGTCTGTATGGAGGAGTGGGCCAACATCCCTGCTGTAGTGTGTGGAAACCTGGTCAAGAACTACAGGAAACGTATGATCTCTGTAATTGCAAATATAGGTTTCTGTACCAAATATTAAGGTTTGCTTTTTTGATGTATCAAATACTTATGTCATGCAATAAAATGCAAATGAATTACTTAAAAATCATACAATGTGATTTTCTGGATTTTTGTTTTAGATTCGTCTCTCACAGTTGAAGTGTACCTATGATAAAAATTATAGACCTCTACATGCTTTGCAAGTAGGAAAACCTGCAAAATCGGCAGTGCATCAAATACTTGTTCTCCCTACTGTATAAACAATTCCACTTCTCGAAAATGTGACATGTGACAGTTCCCAGCTTGAAACAACACATGGGTCGGACAAAGAGCAGGGATCCACGTTCTCCCAAAATCTCACTCCTACCCGTCCAAAATCATCTCTGGTATGATCAGGGCCAAGGCTGGAAGTCTCTACTATAGCTGCCGCTGCAGGCACTTCTTCCTGGCTAGGCTTCATTTCAGAGCAAACATTACTGGCAACCGACTCCACCTTGAGTTTCTAAACAGAGCAGTTAGAATGATGGGGTCCAAGATCCTCAAGAGAACAAATACATTTGTTGTTTAACTTGGCTTGTATGCAGCAGACAAAGGTTTGTACTTAGCGCCATTACCTCGGATTAGCATCATCGCCCTTCCACAATGTTTTGTGGAACATAAATAGCCTATTGGTAGACAGGAAGCTTCAATCAGGAAATAAGTTGGAATTGTATTAATTTGCTCATAAAAACATGTAAACGAGTGTGTGTGTGTGTGGATTGGTATTATAACAGCAAAATTATACATTTTCATTGTTAAATTGATTCTGTTGAGTCTACTGTACTAACTTCATGTTGTGTCTGATAATGTGTGAAACATAACTACTGACACACAGGAAGTCACAATCAGGAAATAAGTTGGACTTTTATTAATATGCTAATACAAACAAATAAAACATGCGTGTGCGTCTGGGTTTGAGAGAGAGAGAGAGAGAGAGAGAGAGAGAGAGAGAGAGAGAGAGAGAGAGAGAGAGAGTGAAGGAGGAAGTTCTGTGCACTGTAGGCTGCTGTATGTGTTACAGTATATTGTCATGGTGATGTTAAACACCTTTCCCACAAATCCAGTGACGATTCTCAGAACATGACAAGTAATTCCATGCCTTCAGAGGATCTGTGTGTATCTCAACACAGTCCTCCTCACCATTATCAGGCTGTGGATCATACCAGAACCTACAGGGTTAAAAACAGTCAGATGTCATGGTTAATACCGGTATCTACAGGGTTAACAACAGTCAGATATCATGGTTAATACCAGTTCCTACAGGGTTAATAACAGTCAGATAACATGGTTAATACCAGTACCTACAGGGTTAAAAACAGTCAGTTATCATGGTTAATACCAGTACCTACAGGGTGAACAACAGTCAGATATCATGGTTAATACCAGTACCTACAGGGTTAAAAACAGTCAGATATCATGGTTAATAACAGTACCTACAGAGTTAAAAACAGTCAGATATCATGGTTAATACCAGTACCTACAGGTTTACAAACAGTCAGATATCATGGTTAATACCGGTACCCACAGGGTTACAAACATTCAGATATCATGGTTAATACCAGTACCTACAGGGTTAAAAACAGTCAGATATCATGGTTAATACCAGTACCTACAGGGTTAAAAACAGTCAGATATCATGGTTAATACCAGTACCTACAGAGTTAAAAAACAGTCAGATATCATGGTTAATACCAGTACCTACAGGGTTACAAACAGTCAGATATCATGGTTAATACCAGTACCTACAGGGTTAAAACAGTCAGATATCATGGTTAATACCAGTACCTACAGGGTTTAAAACAGTCAGATATCATGGTAAATACCAGTACCTACAGGGTTAAAAATAGTCAGATATCATGGTTAATAACAGTACCTACAGGGTTAAAAACAGTCAGATATCATGGTTAATACCAGTACCTACAGGGTTAAAAACAGTCAGATATCATGGTTAATACCAGTACCTACAGGGTTAACAACAGTCAGATATCATGGTAAATACCAGTACCTACAGGGTTAAAAACAGTCAGATATCATGGTTAATACCAGTACCTACAGGGTTAAAAACAGTCAGATATCATGGCTAATACCAGTAGCTACAGGGTTAAAAACAGTCAGACATCACTGTTAGAACATCACAATCCAAAATAATATACAGACATGTTTCATCTTAAAGTTAACTTTGTTGATTGCTGCTATCAATGACAATAACCTGCATAGAAAAAGGTTGAATGGAGACTTATTGACAGATTAGTTATCATCTCTCACCCTGTGGTCAGTGGGGTGCCGTCCACCCATTTCCAGGTCCCCTCATTATCAGAGTCAGTCAGACCAATCCAGACTCTCTTCTTGAGTTTGAAGGGAAATGGCTGTTGTTGAGAAAGATAACTATATATTCATGTGTTTGTTAATATATAACCCTCTCTCTATATCTATTTCTCTCTCTCTCTCTCTCTCTCTCTCTCTCTCTCTCTCACTCACTCACTCACTCACTCACTCACTCACTCACTCACTCACTCACTCACTCACTCACACACCTTTTCCTTATCACTCTTTATGATCACCAGGTCTGCTCCTCTCTCCAGACAGTCCTGTCTGCTCTTCTCCCAGGTTTTAGTCTCAGTAGACAGGAAGTACCAACTTGATTCTAACTTCTGCCATCCTTCAGGACAGGTTTTTTCTACAAGACGATTAACATTAATTTCCTTCAATTTATCACCCTGTACACTTAATGAAAGAACACAGACTCTTGATCAGGTCTGTGTTGTTAATGATAATTTATTATTCTAGGTTTACTCACTGAGATTGGAAAGCCTGCCGCTAAGAACATCTCTCTCAGTCTGTAGCAGGTCTCTCTCTTTAGTCATGTTGTTATAACTGGTCTGTAGCTGGTCTCTCTCTTTAGTCAGGTTGTTATAACTGGTCTGTAGCTGGTCTCTCTCTTTAGTTATGGTGTTATAACTGGTCTGTAGCTGGTCTATTGCTGCAGATGAATTCTTTGAGACGTTGCTGTCTGCAACAACAAAAAAGAAAAAGTTGCTCACTAAAATAGATCACATTAGAACTACTAAATCTCAATTATAAGAACTATTTAAACAGTGAACAAAAAATAAATGTAACATGTAAAGTGTTGGTCTCATGTTTCATGAGATGAATTAAAAGATCCCAGAAATGTTTCATTCCCACAAAAAGCTTATTTCTCTCTAATGTGTTTACATCCCTGTTATTCAGCATTTACCCTTTGCTAAAATAATCTATCCACCTAACAGGTGTGGCATATCAAGAAGTTGATTAAACAGTATGATCATTACACAGGTGCACCTTCTGCAGGAGACAATAAAAGGCCACTTTAAAATGTGTAGTTTTGCCACAAATGTCTCAAGTTTTGAGGGATCTGCATCTGGCATGCTAACTGCAGGAATGTCCACCAGAGACGTTGCCAGATAAATGAATGTTCATTTCTCTACCATAAGCTGCCTCCAATGTTGTTTTAGACAATTTGGCAGTACGTTCAACTGGCCTCACAACTGCAGACCACGTATAACCATGTAAGCCCCTGACCTCCACATCTGACTTCTTCACCTGTTGGATCATCTGAGGGTGGGGGTGTACTGAGGAGTATTTCTGTCTGTAATAAAGCACTTTTGTGGGGAAAAATCAAATTCTGATTGGCTGGGCTTGGTTCCTCAGTGGTTGGAATCTGGCGGCCAAGTGGGTGGACCTATGCCCTCCAAGGCCCACCCATGGCTGAACCTCTGCCAGTCATGTGACATCCATAGATTAGGGCCTAATGAATTTATTCCCATTGACTGACATGAACTGTAACTCAGTGAAATCTTAGACATGTTTGCATGTTGCATTTATATTGCTGTTTAGTATAGATATACTGTAGACTTACATTGAACAGACAGGCCTATGATCCCAGCCAGTAGGAGAACACACAGCAGCCCCAGACACACTGCAGCAACTCCAGAGGGTCTCTTCCACCACTGAACATGTACTGAATCACAAATGATTAAACATCTTTGGTAATATGTTTTACTGTATCATCCAGGATTGGGACAAATAAATCTGTAGTACTACAGGATAATCTCACCTGTTATATGTATTGTGTGTGTGTGTGTGTGTGTGTGTGTGTGTGTGTGTGTGTGTGTCCATGCAATCTTACCTGAAGCAACAACTCCATCTCTTGTACTGGGTTTGAAGGCTCTTACGTTGGCATATAGTTGGCCATCAATGTCTGTGTTCTTCATTGCATCAGGCTCATCGTCTTTAAATATTTCTGAGTTTTCATAGACTCCCTCTGACATCTTAACAAACTTGTGGTCAAATACTTCTAACCTCAACTCTAATGTACATCTGTACCTGTGTCTTCTCCATGCACTGTCCTGTGTCTGTGTGATTTATGGAAGTGGAACTCTTTATCAGTCAACCACAGTGTGATATTAACACAATACTGGCCACCACGTGACTCCCACCAGTGACGACACTACAGTGGTAGGCTTGATTACCAACAACAACGAGACAGCCTACAGGGAGGAGGTGAGGGCCCTCGGAGTGTGGTGTCAGGAAAATAAACTCACACTCAACATCAACAAAATAAAGGAGATGATCGTGGACATCAGGAAACAGCAGAGGGAGCAGCCCCCCATCCACATTGACGGGACAGTAGTGGAGAAGGTGGAAAGTTTTAAGTTCCTCGGCGTACACATCACGGACAAACTGAAATGGTCCACCCACACAGACAGCGTGGTGAAAAGAAGGCGCAACTGCGCCTCTTCAATCTCAGGAGGCTGAAGAAATTTGGCTTGTCACCAAAAACACTCACAAACTTTTACAGACGCACAATCGAGAGCGTCCTGTCGGGCTGTATCACCGCCTGGTACGGCAACTGCTCTGCCCACAACCGTAAGGCTCTCCAGAGGGTAGTGAGGTCTGCACAACGCATAACCGGGGGCAAACTACCTGCCATCCAGGACACCTACACCACCCGATTTCACAGCAAGGCCAAAAAGATCATCAAGGACAACAACTACCCGAGTCACTGCCTGTTCACCCTGCTATCATCCAGAAGGCTGGTCAGTACAGGTGCATCAAATCTGGGACAGAGAGACTGAAAAACAGCTTCTATCTCAAGGCCATCAGACTGTTAAACAGCCACCACTAACATTGAGTGGCTGTTGCCAACATACTGACTTAAATCTCGAGCCACTTTAATAATTAAAAACTTGATGAAATGTATGTGTCACTTTAAACAATGGCACTTTATATAATGTTTACATATCCTACATTACTCATCTCATATGTATATACTGTACTCTATACCATCTACTGCAACTTGCCTATGCCGTTCGGCCATCACTCATTCATGTATTTATATGTACATGTTCTTATTCATTCCTTTACACTTGTGTGTAAAATGTAATTGTGAAATTGTTAGATTACTTGTTAGATATTATTGCATGGTCGGAACTAGAAGCACAGGCATTTCACTACACTCGCATTAACATCTGCTAACCATGTGTATGTGACCAATAACATTTGATATGAGACAGACAGACAGGAAGCTGTTATTAAAGGAAGTCAGTGGTATGGCCTAAAATGTGTTGGCACAGCATCACATGCTGAAATCAACTGAAATTACAATACAATAGGTGTTCCAGCAATAACTTCCCTAAACTTACTGTGTCCCAAATAGAACCCTATTTCCTACATAGTGATGGACCCTGGTTAAAGGTAGTGCACTATACAGGGAATATGGTGACATTTGAGACGTGCCCTTAATGTCATTATTCACATTCTATGTAGGTCTTATGTACTTTATCTGTCCTAAAAACACAGGCCACTTTTCATCACTGGATATAAGGTTATCACAGGTACCACAGACAGGACAACTATAAAGAAAAATGCTTCATTTAAAACATCAATAATACGTTTATAATCTGTTTAGTTTCTGGATTGGTTAACATTAGGCGATGGTTAGAGTTAAGGTACGGGTCAGTTGTTGTACTTAAAAAACAGGTAGTCTACACAACAATGTTCCCTCTAAACAGACCGTGTGCGTGGCAGCGCAATTCCTCCAGAACTGCTGGGCAGAAGAATTGCCCTGCCGGGCAGAGACTCAATAAATTGAAATTCACTTAGTTTGCTCTATTACTTTGCACTATATAGATCAACGTTTGTTCTGTGATCGAATCAATATTATATCAGCCCATTTTCAATGCAACAAAACAAAACAAATCTAATTTTCCAAGTTTGAGTCTGTGAATTTGTTGTAGACAGAGTCACAGCGCAAAGGAGTAAACTAGTACTCTATTGACAGGTGTTGCCTACGAGCGGTATTGTAATTACCCTTGAGTGAACGCGCTTTTTAGATCAGTTCAGAGCGCAGAGTCGCGCGTGTGCACATTTGTTGATATTCCTTGCTAGTCGAGTTATTAGTTTAGTTATACATAAGTATCGGTCAGCAATGGATAGTGACTGCTTTCTACGAGAGCACAAAACGTGTAGGCGACATTTTAAGCTGTATTTGAAAAGCCAGTCAAGTAAAACGCTTATTTCTTAATTAAAGTGGCAGTGTTGTATTTTGAGACAGGCTTGAACATGCAAATAAGCCAATAGGCAGAGTGGTAGCCTACATTGTCTAATTCTCTGTCTAGTAATAATAATTTATTTGACTTTGTGTGATGTCTGGCATGATGAGAGATGGGGAAATACTTTGTTTTGAAGGAAGTGTTCAGCAGCCATCATGTTGACTAGCAGAGACAGAGGACATAGGGTGGATGTGAACTGTTCTAACATCTACTGTCTATCCACAGGTTAACTGTCATAACATTTACTGTCTATCCACAGGTTAACTGTCATAACATCTACTATCTATCCACAGGTTAACTGTCATAACATCTACTATCTATCCACAGGTTAACTGTCATAACATCTACTGTCTATCCACAGGTTAACTGTCCTAAAGTTTACTGTCTATACACAGGTAAACTGTCCTAACGTTTACTGTCTATCCACAGGTTAACTGTCCTAACGTTCACTGTCTATCCACAGGTTAACTGTCCTAACGCTTACTGTCTATCCACAGCTTAACTGTCCTAAAGTTTACTGTCTATCCACAGGTTAACTGTCCTAAAGTTTACTGTCTATCCACAGGTTAACTGTCCTAACGTTTACTGTCTATCCACAGCTTAACTGTCCTACCGTTTACTGTCTATCCACAGGTTAACTGTCATAACATCTACTGTCTATCCACAGGTTAACTGTCCTAAAGTTTACTGTCTATCCACAGGTTAACTGTCCTAAAGTTTACTGTCTATCCACAGGTTAACTGTCCTAACGCTTACTGTCTATCCACAGCTTAACTGTCCTAAAGTTTACTGTCTATCCACAGGTTAACTGTCCTAAAGTTTACTGTCTATCCACAGGTTAACTGTCCTAACGTTTACTGTCTATCCACAGCTTAACTGTCCTAACGTTTACTGTCTATCCACAGCTAAACTGTCATAACATCTACTGTCTATCCACAGCTTAACTGTCATAACATCTACTGTATATCCACAGGTTAACTGTCCTAAAGTTTACTGTCTATCCACAGGTTAACTGTCCTAACGTTTACTGTCTATCCACAGCTTAACTGTCATAACATCTACTGTATATCCACAGGTTAACTGTCCTAACGTTTATTGTCTATCCACAGGTTAATTGTCCTAACGTTTACTGTCTATCCACAGGTTAACTGTCCTAACGTTTACTGTCTATCCACAGGTTAACTGTCCTAACGTTTACTGTCTATCCACAGGTTAACTGTCATAACATCTACTGTCTATACACAGGTTAACTGTCATAACATCTACTATCTTTCCACAGGTTAACTGTCATAACATCTATTGTCTATCCACAGGTTAACTCTCCTAAAGTTTACTGTCTATCCACAGGTTAACTGTCCTAACATTTACTGTCTATCCACAGGTTAACTGTCCTAACGTTTACTGTCTATCCACAGGTTAACTGTCCTAAAGTTTACTGTCTATCCACAGGTTAACTGTCCTAACGTTTACTGTCTATCCACAGGTTAACTGTCCTAACGTTTACTGTCTATCCACAGCTAAACTGTCATAACATCTACTGTCTATCCACAGCTTAACTGTCATAACATCTACTGTATATCCACAGGTTAACTGTCCTAAAGTTTACTGTCTATCCACCGGTTAACTGTCCTAAAGTTTACTGTCTATCCACAGCTTAACTGTCATAACATCTACTGTCTATCCACAGGTTAACTGTCCTAACGTTTATTGTCTATCCACAGGTTAACTGTCCTAACGTTTACTGTCTATCCACAGGTTAACTGTCCTAACGTTTACTGTCTATCCACAGGTTAACTGTCCTAACGTTTACTGTCTATCCACAGGTTAACTGTCATAACATCTACTGTCTATACACAGGTTAACTGTCATAACATCTACTATCTATCAACAGGTTAACTGTCATAACATCTACTGTCTATCCACAGGTTAACTCTCCTAAAGTTTACTGTCTATCCACAGGTTAACTGTCCTAACGTTTACTGTCTATCCACAGGTTAACTGTCCTAACGTTTACTGTCTATCCACAGGTTAACTGTCATAACATCTACTGTCTATCCACAGGTTAACTGTCCTAAAGTTTACTGTCTATCCACAGGTTAACTGTCCTAAAGTTTACTGTCTATCCACAGGTGAACTGTCCTAACGTTTACTGTCTATCCACCGGTTAACTGTCCTAAAGTTTACTGTCTATCCACAGCTTAACTGTCATAACATCTACTGTCTATCCACAGGTTAACTGTCCTAACGTTTATTGTCTATCCACAGGTTAACTGTCCTAACGTTTACTGTCTATCCACAGGTTAACTGTCCTAACGTTTACTGTCTATCCACAGGTTAACTGTCCTAACGTTTACTGTCTATCCACAGGTTAACTGTCATAACATCTACTGTCTATACACAGGTTAACTGTCATAACATCTACTATCTATCCACAGGTTAACTGTCATAACATCTACTGTCTATCCACATTTTAACTCTCCTAAAGTTTACTGTCTAACCACAGGTTAACTGTCCTAACGTTTACTGTCTATCCACAGGTTAACTGTCCTAACGTTTACTGTCTATCCACAGGTTAACTGTCATAACATCTACTGTCTATCCACAGGTTAACTGTCCTAAAGTTTACTGTCTATCCACAGGTTAACTGTCCTAAAGTTTACTGTCTATCCACAGGTTAACTGTCATAACATCTACTGTCTATACACAGGTTAACTGTCATAACATCTACTATCTATCCACAGGTTAACTGTCATAACATCTACTGTCTATCCACAGGTTAACTGTCCTAACGTTTATTGTCTATTCACAGGTTAACTGTCCTAACGTTTACTGTCTATCCACAGGTTAACTGTCCTAACGTTTACTGTCTATCCACAGGTTAACTGTCATAACATCTACTGTCTATACACAGGTAAACTGTCCTAACGTTTACTGTCTATCCACAGGTTAACTGTCATAACATCTACTGTCTATCCACAGGTTAACTGTCCTAACGTTTATTGTCTATCCACAGGTTAACTGTCCTAACGTTTACTGTCTAATCACAGGTTAACTGTCCTAACGTTTACTGTCTATCCACAGGTTAACTGTCCTAACGTTTACTGTCTATACACAGGTTAACTGTCATAACATCTACTGTCTATCCACAGGTTAACTGTCCTAACGTTTACTGTCTATCCACAGGTTAACTGTCATAACATCTACTGTCTATCCACAGGTTAACTGTCCTAAAGTTTACTGTCTATCCACAGGTTAACTGTCCTAAAGTTTACTGTCTATCCACAGGTTAACTGTCCTAACGTTTACTGTCTATCCACAGGTTAACTGTCCTAACGTTTACTGTCTATCCACAGGTTAACTGTCCTAACGTTTACTGTCTATCCACAGGTTAACTGTCATAACATCTACTGTCTATCCACAGGTTAACTCTCCTAAAGTTTACTGTCTATCCACAGGTTAACTGTCCTAACGTTTACAGTCTATCCACAGGTTAACTGTCCTAACGTTTACTGTCTATCCACAGGTTAACTGTCATAACATCTACTGTCTATCCACAGGTTAACTGTCCTAAAGTTTACTGTCTATCCACAGGTTAACTGTCCTAAAGTTTACTGTCTATCCACAGGTTAACTGTCCTAACGTTTACTGTCTATCCACAGGTTAACTGTCATAACATCTACTGTCTATCCACAGGTTAACTGTCCTAAAGTTTACTGTCTATCCACAGGTTAACTGTCCTAAAGTTTACTGTCTATCCACAGGTTAACTGTCCTAACTTTTACTGTCTATCCAAAGCTTAACTGTCCTAAAGTTTACTGTCTATCCACAGGTTAACTGTCCTAAAGCTTACTGTCTATCCACAGGTTAACTGTCCTAACGTTTACTGTCTATCCACAGCTTAACTGTCCTAACTTTACTGTCTATCCACAGCTTAACTGTCATAACATCTACTGTATATCCACAGGTTAACTGTCCTAAAGTTTACTGTCTATCCACAGGTTAACTGTCCTAACGTTTACTGTCTATCCACAGGTTAACTGTCCTAAAGTTTACTGTCTATCCACAGGTTAACTGTCCTAATGTTTACTGTCTATCCACAGCTTAACTGTCATAACATCTACTGTCTATCCACAGGTTAACTGTCCTAACGTTTATTGTCTATCCACAGGTTAACTGTCCTAACGTTTACTGTCTATCCACAGGTTAACTGTCCTAACGTTTACTGTCTATCCACAGGTTAACTGTCCTAACGTTTACTGTCTATCCACAGGTTAACTGTCATAACATCTACTGTCTATTCACAGGTTAACTGTCATAACATCTACTATCTATCCACAGGTTAACTGTCATAACATCTACTGTCTATCCACAGGTTAACTCTCCTAAAGTTTACTGTCTATCCACAGGTTAACTGTCCTAACGTTTACTGTCTATCCACAGGTTAACTGTCCTAACGTTTACTGTCTATCCACAGGTTAACTGTCATAACATCTACTGTCTATCCACAGGTTAACTGTCCTAAAGTTTACTGTCTATCCACAGGTTAACTGTCCTAAAGTTTACTGTCTATCCACAGGTTAACTGTCATAACATCTACTGTCTATCCACAGGTTAACTGTCATAACATCTACTGTCTATCCACAGGTTAACTGTCCTAAAGTTTACTGTCTATCCACAGGTTAACTGTCCTAAAGTTTACTGTCTATCCACAGGTTAACTGTCATAACATCTACTGTCTATCCACAGGTTAACTCTCCTAAAGTTTACTGTCTATCCACAGGTTAACTGTCCTAACGTTTACTGTCTATCCACAGGTGAACTGTCCTAACGTTTACTGTCTATCCACAGGTTAACTGTCATAACATCTACTGTCTATACACAGGTTAACTGTCATAACATCTACTATCTATCCACAGGTTAACTGTCATAACATCTACTGTCTATCCACAGGTTAACTCTCCTAAAGTTTACTGTCTATCCACAGGTTAACTGTCCTAACGTTTACTGTCTATCCACAGGTTAACTGTCCTAACGTTTACTGTCTATCCACAGGTTAACTGTCATAACATCTACTGTCTATCCACAGGTTAACTGTCCTAAAGTTTACTGTCTATCCACAGGTTAACTGTCCTAAAGTTTACTGTCTATCCACAGGTTAACTGTCATAACAACTACTGTCTATACTGTCATAACATCTACTATCTATCCACAGGTTAACTGTCATAACATCTACTGTCTATCCACAGGTTAACTCTCCTAAAGTTTACTGTCTATCCACAGGTTAACTGTCCTAACGTTTACTGTCTATCCACAGGTTAACTGTCCTAACGTTTACTGTCTATCCACAGGTTAACTGTCCTAACGTTTACTGTCTATCCACAGCTTAACTGTCCTAACTTTACTGTCTATCCACAGCTTAACTGTCATAACATCTACTGTATATCCACAGGTTAACTGTCCTAAAGTTTACTGTCTATCCACAGGTTAACTGTCCTAACGTTTACTGTCTATCCACAGGTTAACTGTCCTAAAGTTTACTGTCTATCCACAGGTTAACTGTCCTAATGTTTACTGTCTATCCACAGCTTAACTGTCATAACATCTACTGTCTATCCACAGGTTAACTGTCCTAACGTTTATTGTCTATCCACAGGTTAACTGTCCTAACGTTTACTGTCTATCCACAGGTTAACTGTCCTAACGTTTACTGTCTATCCACAGGTTAACTGTCCTAACGTTTACTGTCTATCCACAGGTTAACTGTCATAACATCTACTGTCTATTCACAGGTTAACTGTCATAACATCTACTATCTATCCACAGGTTAACTGTCATAACATCTACTGTCTATCCACAGGTTAACTCTCCTAAAGTTTACTGTCTATCCACAGGTTAACTGTCCTAACGTTTACTGTCTATCCACAGGTTAACTGTCCTAACGTTTACTGTCTATCCACAGGTTAACTGTCATAACATCTACTGTCTATCCACAGGTTAATTGTCCTAAAGTTTACTGTCTATCCACAGGTTAACTGTCCTAAAGTTTACTGTCTATCCACAGGTTAACTGTCATAACATCTACTGTCTATACACAGGTTAACTGTCATAACATCTACTATCTATCCACAGGTTAACTGTCATAACATCTACTGTCTATCCACAGGTTAACTCTCCTAAAGTTTACTGTCTATCCACAGGTTAACTGTCCTAACGTTTACTGTCTATCCACAGGTGAACTGTCCTAACGTTTACTGTCTATCCACAGGTTAACTGTCATAACATCTACTGTCTATACACAGGTTAACTGTCATAACATCTACTATCTATCCACAGGTTAACTGTCATAACATCTACTGTCTATCCACAGGTTAACTCTCCTAAAGTTTACTGTCTATCCACAGGTTAACTGTCCTAACGTTTACTGTCTATCCACAGGTTAACTGTCCTAACGTTTACTGTCTATCCACAGGTTAACTGTCATAACATCTACTGTCTATCCACAGGTTAACTGTCCTAAAGTTTACTGTCTATCCACAGGTTAACTGTCCTAAAGTTTACTGTCTATCCACAGGTTAACTGTCATAACAACTACTGTCTATACTGTCATAACATCTACTATCTATCCACAGGTTAACTGTCATAACATCTACTGTCTATCCACAGGTTAACTCTCCTAAAGTTTACTGTCTATCCACAGGTTAACTGTCCTAACGTTTACTGTCTATCCACAGGTTAACTGTCCTAACGTTTACTGTCTATCCACAGGTTAACTGTCATAACATCTACTGTCTATCCACAGGTTAACTGTCCTAAAGTTTACTGTCTATCCACAGGTTAACTGTCCTAAAGTTTACTGTCTATCCACAGGTTAACTGTCATAACATCTACTGTCTATACACAGGTTAACTGTCATAGCATCTACTATCTATCAACAGGTTAACTGTCATAACATCTACTGTCTATCCACAGGTTAACTCTCCTAAAGTTTACTGTCTATCCACAGGTTAACTGTCCTAACGTTTACTGTCTATCCACAGGTTAACTGTCCTAACGTTTACTGTCTATCCACAGGTTAACTGTCATAACATCTACTGTCTATCCACAGGTTAACTGTCCTAACGTTTACTGTCTATCCACAGGTGAACTGTCCTAACGTTTACTGTCTATCCACAGGTTAACTGTCCTAAAGTTTACTGTCTATCCACAGGTTAACTGTCATAACATCTACTGTCTATACACAGGTTAACTGTCATAGCATCTACTATCTATCAACAGGTTAACTGTCATAACATCTACTGTCTATCCACAGGTTAACTCTCCTAAAGTTTACTGTCTATCCACAGGTTAACTGTCCTAACGTTTACTGTCTATCCACAGGTTAACTGTCCTAACGTTTACTGTCTATCCACAGGTTAACTGTCATAACATCTACTGTCTATCCACAGGTTAACTGTCCTAAAGTTTACTGTCTATCCACAGGTTAACTGTCCTAAAGTTTACTGTCTATCCACAGGTTAACTGTCCTAACGTTTATTGTCTATCCACAGGTGAACTGTCCTAACGTTTACTGTCTATCCACCGGTTAACTGTCCTAAAGTTTACTGTCTATCCACAGCTTAACTGTCATAACATCTACTGTCTATCCACAGGTTAACTGTCCTAACGTTTATTGTCTATCCACAGGTTAACTGTCCTAACGTTTACTGTCTATCCACAGGTTAACTGTCCTAACGTTTACTGTCTATCCACAGGTTAACTGTCCTAACGTTTACTGTCTATCCACAGGTTAACTGTCATAACATCTACTGTCTATACACAGGTTAACTGTCATAACATCTACTATCTATCCACAGGTTAACTGTCATAACATCTACTGTCTATCCACATTTTAACTGTCCTAAAGTTTACTGTCTATCCACAGGTTAACTGTCCTAACGTTTACTGTCTATCCACAGGTTAACTGTCCTAACGTTTACTGTCTATCCACAGGTTAACTGTCATAACATCTACTGTCTATCCACAGGTTAACTGTCCTAAAGTTTACTGTCTATCCACAGGTTAACTGTCCTAAAGTTTACTGTCTATCCACAGGTTAACTGTCATAACATCTACTGTCTATACACAGGTTAACTGTCATAACATCTACTATCTATCCACAGGTTAACTGTCATAACATCTACTGTCTATCCACAGGTTAACTGTCCTAACGTTTATTGTCTATTCACAGGTTAACTGTCCTAACGTTTACTGTCTATCCACAGGTTAACTGTCCTAACGTTTACTGTCTATCCACAGGTTAACTGTCATAACATCTACTGTCTATACACAGGTAAACTGTCCTAACGTTTACTGTCTATCCACAGGTTAACTGTCATAACATCTACTGTCTATCCACAGGTTAACTGTCCTAACGTTTATTGTCTATCCACAGGTTAACTGTCCTAATGTTTACTGTCTATCCACAGGTTAACTGTCCTAACGTTTACTGTCTATCCACAGGTTAACTGTCCTAACGTTTACTGTCTATACACAGGTTAACTGTCATAACATCTACTGTCTATCCACAGGTTAACTGTCCTAACGTTTACTGTCTATCCACAGGTTAACTGTCATAACATCTACTGTCTATCCACAGGTTAACTGTCCTAAAGTTTACTGTCTATCCACAGGTTAACTGTCCTAAAGTTTACTGTCTATCCACAGGTTAACTGTCCTAACGTTTACTGTCTATCCACAGGTTAACTGTCCTAACGTTTACTGTCTATCCACAGGTTAACTGTCCTAACGTTTACTGTCTATCCACCGGTTAACTGTCCTAAAGTTTACTGTCTATCCACAGCTTAACTGTCATAACATCTACTGTCTATCCACAGGTTAACTGTCATAACATCTACTGTCTATCCACAGGTTAACTGTCCTAAAGTTTACTGTCTATCCACAGGTTAACTGTCCTAAAGTTTACTGTCTATCCACAGGTTAACTGTCCTAACGTTTACTGTCTATCCACAGGTTAACTGTCCTAACGTTTACTGTCTATCCACAGGTTAACTGTCCTAACGTTTACTGTCTATCCACCGGTTAACTGTCCTAAAGTTTACTGTCTATCCACAGCTTAACTGTCATAACATCTACTGTCTATCCACAGGTTAACTGTCATAACATCTACTGTCTATCCACAGGTTAACTCTCCTAAAGTTTACTGTCTATCCACAGGTTAACTGTCCTAACGTTTACTGTCTATCCACAGGTTAACTGTCCTAACGTTTACTGTCTATCCACAGGTTAACTGTCATAACATCTACTGTCTATCCACAGGTTAACTGTCCTAAAGTTTACTGTCTATCCACAGGTTAACTGTCCTAAAGTTTACTGTCTATCCACAGGTTAACTGTCCTAACGTTTACTGTCTATCCAAAGCTTAACTGTCCTAAAGTTTACTGTCTATCCACAGGTTAACTGTCCTAAAGCTTACTGTCTATCCACAGGTTAACTGTCCTAACGTTTACTGTCTATCCACAGCTTAACTGTCCTAACTTTACTGTCTATCCACAGCTTAACTGTCATAACATCTACTGTATATCCACAGGTTAACTGTCCTAAAGTTTACTGTCTATCCACAGGTTAACTGTCCTAACGTTTACTGTCTATCCACAGGTTAACTGTCCTAAAGTTTACTGTCTATCCACAGGTTAACTGTCCTAATGTTTACTGTCTATCCACAGCTTAACTGTCATAACATCTACTGTCTATCCACAGGTTAACTGTCCTAACGTTTATTGTCTATCCACAGGTTAACTGTCCTAACGTTTACTGTCTATCCACAGGTTAACTGTCCTAACGTTTACTGTCTATCCACAGGTTAACTGTCCTAACGTTTACTGTCTATCCACAGGTTAACTGTCATAACATCTACTGTCTATACACAGGTTAACTGTCATAACATCTACTATCTATCCACAGGTTAACTGTCATAACATCTACTGTCTATCCACAGGTTAACTCTCCTAAAGTTTACTGTCTATCCACAGGTTAACTGTCCTAACGTTTACTGTCTATCCACAGGTTAACTGTCCTAACGTTTACTGTCTATCCACAGGTTAACTGTCATAACATCTACTGTCTATCCACAGGTTAACTGTCCTAAAGTTTACTGTCTATCCACAGGTTAACTGTCCTAAAGTTTACTGTCTATCCACAGGTTAACTGTCATAACATCTACTGTCTATACACAGGTTAACTGTCATAACATCTACTATCTATCCACAGGTTAACTGTCATAACATCTACTGTCTATCCACAGGTTAACTGTCCTAACGTTTATTGTCTATTCACAGGTTAACTGTCCTAACGTTTACTGTCTATCCACAGGTTAACTGTCCTAACGTTTACTGTCTATCCACAGGTTAACTGTCATAACATCTACTGTCTATCCACAGGTTAACTGTCCTAAAGTTTACTGTCTATCCACAGGTTAACTGTCATAACATCTACTGTCTATACACAGGTTAACTGTCATAACATCTACTATCTATCCACAGGTTAACTGTCATAACATCTACTGTCTATCCACAGGTTAACTGTCCTAACGTTTATTGTCTATCCACAGGTTAACTGTCCTAACGTTTACTGTCTATCCACAGGTTAACTGTCCTAACGTTTACTGTCTATACACAGGTAAACTGTCCTAACGTTTACTGTCTATCCACAGGTTAACTGTCATAACATCTACTGTCTATCCACAGGTTAACTGTCCTAACGTTTATTGTCTATCCACAGGTTAACTGTCCTAACGTTTACTGTCTATCCACAGGTTAACTGTCCTAACGTTTACTGTCTATCCACAGGTTAACTGTCCTAACGTTTACTGTCTATACACAGGTTAACTGTCATAACATCTACTGTCTATCCACAGGTTAACTGTCCTAACGTTTACTGTCTATCCACAGGTTAACTGTCATAACATCTACTGTCTATCCACAGGTTAACTGTCCTAACGTTTACTGTCTATCCACAGGTTAACTGTCATAACATCTACTGTCTATCCACAGGTTAACTGTCCTAACGTTTACTGTCTATCCACAGGTTAACTGTCCTAACGTTTACTGTCTATCCACCGGTTAACTGTCCTAAAGTTTACTGTCTATCCACAGCTTAACTGTCATAACATCTACTGTCTATCCACAGGTTAACTGTCATAACATCTACTGTCTTTCCACAGGTTAACTGTCATAACATCTACTGTCTATCCACAGGTTACTTTAACACTAACTGTTGCTTTGACACGACTATAACAATTTACATTGTGACACATATGGGATACTTGATTCTGCCACCAATGTTACTGAGAAATGGCTGGAACTCATCCAGTGACAACATGAGAGACGGTGACCATGACAACAGACTGACCACACACTGCAGTGGTTTTAACTTGGGGTCGAGGGTAGCGTCAAAGACACAAAGGGGGAGCGTTAACTTTTTGTCAGCAGCATCACTTTTAGTTTCAAATCTCCCTGCGGTGAACCAAAGTAGAGCTGTGTACATGAAGATCTGCATATCTTTGTGCTTCAGTGTGGGCTTCAGTGTGGGGACATGGTTTGTGGTTATGTCTGCCTGTAAAGAAATCTGTCCAGGTATAAGTAGATCTTGGTGCTTCAGTGTGGGAACATGGTTTGTGGTTATGTCTGCCTGTAAAGAAATCTGACCAGGTATAAGTAGATCTTGGTGCTTCAGTGTGGGAACATGGTTTGTGGTTATGTCTGCCTGTAAATAAATCTGACCAGGTATAAGTAGATCTTGGTGCCTCAGTGTGGGAACATGGTTTGTGGTTATGTCTGCCTGTAAATAAATCTGACCAGGTATAAGTAGATCTTGGTGCCTCAGTGTGGGAACATGGTTTGTGGTTATGTCTGCCTGTAAAGAAATCTGACCAGGTATAAGTAGATCTTGGTGCTTCAGTGTGGGAACATGGTTTGTGGTTATGTCTGCCTGTAAAGAAATCTTACCAGGTATAAGTAGATCTTGGTGCTTCAGTGTGGGAACATGGTTTGTGGTTATGTCTGCCTGTAAAGAAATCTGACCAGGTATAAGTAGGCAGACCGTCTTGGCAGACCGTCTGAAAAAAACATCCTGAAGCTGATCAATACAAAACAACCTCAATCGTTCTCCGGTCTGGTAAATTGAACTATCAGATCATTATAATCTGATAAGATGTTACAACAACAGTGGTTGTTGTATATATAGTGCAACATTTTCATAGTGCAAAAAGTATGACAAATACTGTAAACATTGTAATCCCTGTGTGATTTCATTTGGTAACACTTTTTTTGTATAGTCCATCTGTAGATGCTCTATCACTGGCCCTCAAAATTAGGGCCAAATTAGAGCCGGGTCGAATGACATTTTCACAATGGAATCGGGTCGTGGGAAACCCGGTCCAGTGCAGCCCAGTTTAACAACTGGTGCCAGCTCTATTAGAATTTGGGCTGGTGACACCGTTACTATGCAACTACCAGCTGATCACTGCTGGATGCTGAGACCAGGTTTAGCTAGCTCGTCTGCACTTGTTGCTGTTAGCTAGCACATGGACAAGCAACACTGATGTAGTCAGACATGACATGAATTACCACCATAGCTGGATCATTCATTTAATTATCTAACAGGAATTGTTGCTGGCCATGTCATATTAAAAGCTGGCTAGCTACAAACAACATATATTCACCAATATCTTACTGATTCCCTCCACCCTATCAATATTGTGTTTATATTCACCATTATGTTACTGATTCCCTCCACCCCATCAATATTGTGTTTATATTCACCAATATGTTACTGATTCCCTCCACCCCATCAATATTGATGGTTTGGAAAATCTGACCATGACTCCGTTTTGTTGCTCCCAGCCTATAGACAGAAACTAAAACAGGAAACGCCCATGCTCAGGTCTGTTCAATGCTGTTCCGACCAATCCGATTCCACGCTTCAAGATTGCTGCGATCACGTGGATTGGTATATGTTCCGGAATTCACTTCTGAGTGCTATATGGAGCTATGGGGCTGAAACAACTTACCCTTCTCAGTGCTCTCTCACCCAACCCTCTCACTCAGCCGCAGAGAGCTCTCCAAGTTGTATTTTCTCCTCACTCTTGTTATTCTTACAACCCGTTACGAACTGACCTTAGGTTCAATTGAGTCAGTTTGTCTGATATAATTCATTACAGATTAGACATGATGGGACACATGCAATCCTGTCAAGACTTGCATAGTGTGAAAGGTAATAAAACTGTAGGATTTTGTATACCATGTAATGTGAAGGACGCTTTAAGCCAGTACTAACGTGTAATTTCTTTGTACAGCCATTAGATATGACAGTCAAGAACATAAGGTGATTTTAAGGATTTTGAAAATGGTGTAATGTGAAAGAAGTTTTATCATGTTAGTCACAATGTCACTCAGATGTGTATGTGATGATAGTGGTTGGTTCTCTTTGGTTTCATCTCGGCAACTCGGAACCAATTATTGCGTGAGCGCTGGCCTCTGGACAGTTACTAGTGTTGGTTGTGCGGGTAGCCCCCCTCCCCCCTTTCTTTGCAAGTCTCGTGCAATGTATGGCCGAAAAATCCCTCCCCTTCCAAAACTACAAAACGTCCAGGTTCACTGTAGCTAGCCGTGGTCAAGATGTACATGGCAGTGTCATGTCTTTGGCTATGCCGGATTAAGTGATATGACATGCTATTCTATAAAATCATTTCTCCGTAATTAATATTACCTGATTGAGCTAATCATGTAAATGTAATTAACTAGAGAGTCGGGGCACCACAAAATAATATTTATAGAGCTGTTATCTTCCGAATAAACTCTTAAAGACCTAATAATATTTTACATCAATAGCAGTCAATATTAATTGTCACCTTGATTCAGTCTCATCTGAATGTTGTCAATTCTTGGTTATCTTCACGAACCCTGGCTAACAAGTTGAATTAGCAATACAAAATTGGGTTTAATTATTTATTTACTAAATACCTAACTAATCACACATAATTACATATACAAATAATTAATTATACCTTGATTTCAAATTATCTCATAAAGGAAAACGTCCCTGGCGGGCGGAACAGATTTCACAGGTGGTTACACAAAAGAAAAGGGCTGGGTTTGAGTGAAAGAGTGGGAAGACTGAGGGACAAAGGGAGAAGCTGTGCTATCGTAAATACAGTATCTTATGCATTCCAAATTACCGCCCATTTGGAAAAGGAAAATGCAATAAATATTTACTCTGAGCTGCGCTTCGGTAGGTTGGTGGTAGATGGAAGGCCGTGTTGCCTTACTGAGTCCTTTGAAGAATGTCTCTGGTGGTCAATTGGATACGTTGTAGTAACGTCGTTGTGTGATAGACGGAATACTCTGTCTGTTCCTTCCTAACCCTCGTTTGCAGCTGCTGTTGCTAACTCAACGGCTAGGAGGTATCACTTCTGTAGTGAATAAGAGTTCAAAGTTCATACCATTTGCAACCAAAGCTCACGCTGATGTTGGCTTCATTCTGTAGTTATCATCTGAACCATTCCGACACGGACCGTCGTCCTCACATCCTCGGAACAGGAGGTTATATTGTCATCAAGGCTTTATATAGGAAGGGAGAGGAGGGCGTGTATGACACGTTTTATAACCCATGTCCCTTCACAGGGGCGGGCCACTGATTGAGCAGAGCCCTAACCTTATGAAAACCCAAATCTCTCATTTGGAAGCTAAAATTACATTTAATCTCTTCGCCAATAATGTTATATTCAAACATTTAAATTGAACAACAATTTCATGTGAATCCGATAACTCTGATGTGTAGACTTTCCACTGTAGAGTTTATGCCATCTTATCATTGATGAGAATGTCTCAGATGACAACCGAACTGACATCATATTCATTAAGTACCACTGGATATGTTCAATTGGTTGGATTACCAGAATATAGTTCATTTCCCCACACCTTCTGATGTTCCCAGAATCTCTATGTTAACCAAGGGGTTTGCAAATGTAACATCAGTAAGGTAGAGATGATATCATATTCATTACGTACCACCGCATATGTTCAATTGGTCGGATTACCAGAATATAGTTCATTTCCCTCCACCTTCTGATGTTCCCAGAATCTCTATGTTAACCAAGGGGTTTGCAAATGTAACATCAGTAGGGTAGAGAGAGGAAAAAGGGGGGAAGAGGTATTTATGACTGTCATAAACCAACCCCCAGGCCAACGTCATGAAAGCAGCAAACGTCAAGAAATTATTACACATGACCAAGACATTTAATCTCAACCATTTTAATACAGTAGCAGTCAATGCAGGTTTAAACAAGTCTTAACAGGGGTTGCATTTCAGGCCGAATACATTGCAGACTTTGCATTTTATCAACAAATGCTTGTGTGCCACGTCATCGACAGCGTAGTGGGCATCAGATTGCGATATGATGTGGTTAGTTGATATGTTAAAGGCCTATCCAGGCGTGAGATTCGGCATGCGTCTGCAATGTAGCTGACCTGGAACACAGCCAGGATCTTTACACTGTAAAGCTTGGGCTATCACAGTTCCTGAGTTATTTTGAGTGTTTCCTTGGGTTGCCGCCGGAGGGCACCCTTGCCTTGTTTTCTAGTTCCCAGGTTACCCTGATTGTTCTCATTAGTTTCACCTGTGTTAAATTACATTTTCTGTTCACTGGTTGCCTGGCTATTTTGGTTCCTCAGTTGGCCTGCTGCATTGCTGAGGTCTTATGTTTTGTTAAGTGCACTCAGGTGCTGATGCCTTGTTTCTACCTAGGTTTTAAGTAAATATCTGGATTTACCCTTACCTCTGCTTGCTGTGTTTCTCTGCGACTGGGTTTGAGTTAGTACAAGCCTCATTGTAACAGGGGCAGCTGTGTCAGATCAGGCTACTTCTCATCGTACGTTGGTAATGATCAGTAACATACAGTAGTTATCAACATAATATAGAGTTATGTAGCCTGTATCTGATGCTCTGATGATGTTCGATTCTCCTCCACTCAAAATCAATTTGCAATTCAGATCACAGTCTACTCCCTTGCTCTTTAGTGTGTAGATGACTTCACACAACAGGTTATTCACTGGTGACTTTGTCTGGATTTTGGTGACTTCAAAAATCTTAAAGCTTCTCTCTCTTCAGGAAAGGCTGAGTAAGAAGTTAGCTCAACACCAAAGCAAGTGTGGACCTCAAAGCAAGACACATTCCCAAAGTTGGTTAAGTCGGATCTTGAAGTGCTTGAGGCGAAGGTGCCGAAATGGATCTCGTGGTTGACAACACTCTGATCAAACTTCTTGTTGGTTCTGTGAAAGGTTTCCTTACATGTCTCTTGTCTTTCTCTAAGAATCTGAATGGCGTCAGTCAGGTAGAAATGCAGTGCATGGTACCTGAATGATGTTGTCATATATGCAGAATCTTGAACTGCTTTGTTGAAGTCCACATAGATAATTTTGGAATTGGGTCTGGGTTTGTTATTCGTATACAAATAGAGCAATGGAATGCTGTGTATTCAAATTGTCTCCATGTGGTATAGCGTGTACACAACATTCTGTAGACTTGACCTTTTGCGCAAATGGCATTATTTAGATAGAGTGCCAGGGCGAATTCCATTTCTTACACTAGCACACGCCGACACATTCAGATATACTACATACGCACCCTAGTGGTCATCTGTTTTTTTTCACCCACACCCGCCCGCAATGGCTAATAACCCATCCGCCTGACTGTATGTGATATGGTGAAAATCTGACCCCCACACTCAATATTTATTTGACATGGGGTGCATGACTTTGTTTAGCTTGATTTAGATATGTTTCTGCTTAAAATTTCCAACATTTTGGTAGGCTATTTGTTAGACAACTTTTCAATAATTAGATACATGTAGCATCTATTTTGTCATTACAAGTACATGTTGCCCTAGAATAATAAATAAACCCTTGATCAACAGAACAATGAATAAGATCAATAGAATGAATGCTAGGTGACATCGGTGAAGTTGTCATCTTTCACCTTGCAAAGATGTTTAGGGTCTGTGGAGAAAATACAAGAACCCAACAAATAAATTGAAATAACTGCTGTGTAAAATGTCCAAATGAAATCATTTTGACCGGTTGTAAGGAAAAAGACAGCTGTGAAAACGACCAAGGTATTTCTGATGAGATTTTAGTTTGGCTTTGATGCATATTTTATGTGTTTAAAATATGATCAGGTTTTATGTTGCTTTTACGATGAAGACAGCACCTCTACAGATAGTATCGAACTGAGCATTGCATTCTGTCAAAATGCAGAAATAAATAAATAACATTTCTCCACTCCTATTCCCAAGTCCAAGCTTTGCCTACATGTGGTCTATCATTTTACTGAAAAACGTGTTTAATTCTGCAGGAGTTGATATTGCGGCTATATGTGAGGTTATAAATCCTCTTTGGGGTAGGGGGCAGTATTTTCACATCCGGATAAAAAGCGTTCCCAAAGTAAACTGCCTATTACTCAGGACCAGAAGTTAGGATATGCATATGCATGGTAATATAGGATAGAAAACACTCTAAAGTTTCTAAAACTGTTAAAATAAAGTATGTGAGTATAACAGAACTGATTTGGCAGGCGAAACCCCGAGCACAATCCATCCAGGGAATTTTTTAGACAAACACATTTAGACTCACTTCCTGACATCTAATCCAAATAAAAATTCCCTGTCTTAGGTATGTTAGGATCACCACTTTATTTTAAAAATGTGAAAAGTCAGAATAATAGTAGACAGAATGATTTATTTCAGCTTTTGTTTCTTTCATCACATTCCCAGTGGGTCAGAAGTTTACAAACACTCCATTAGTATTTGGTAGCATTCCACAAGCTTCCCACAATAAGTTGGGTGAATTTTGGCCCATTCCTCCTGACAGAGCTGCTGTAACTGAGTCAGGTTTGTGGGCCTCCTTGCTCATACACACTTTTTCAGTTCTGCCCACACCTTTTCTATAGGACTGAGGTCAGGGCTTTTGTGATGGCCACTCCAGTCCCCCTACTTTGTTGTCCTTAAGCCATTTTGCCACAAATTTGGAAGTATGCTTGGAGTTATTGTCCATTTGGAAGACCCATTTCTGACCAAGCTTTAACTTCCTGACTGACGTCTTGAGATGTTGCTTCAATATATCCACATAATTGTTCTACCTCATGATGCCATCTATTTTGTGAAGTGTACCAGTCCCTCCTGCATCAAAGCACCCCCACAACATGATGATGCCACCCCCGGGCTTCACGGTTGGGATGGTGTTCTACTTTACTTTGCTTTACTTTCATCCTTTATTCTGTCATCAACCTCTCTCTACCTCTCCTCCCTCTATCTGTAGTTAGTACTACATCCACCCAGGTCTCTGTCACCAACACTACAGCTGTACCTGTAGTTAGCACTACATCCACCCAGGTCTCTGTCACCAACACTACAGCTGTACCTGTAGTTAGTACTACATCCACCCAGGTCTCTGTCACCAACACTACAACTGTACCTGTAGTTAGTACTACATCCACACAGGTCTCTGTCACCAACACTACAGCTGTACCTGTAGTTAGTACTACATCCACCCAGGTCTCTGTCACCAACACTACAGCTGTACCTGTAGTTAGTACTACATCCACCCAGGTCTCTGTCACCAACACTACAGCTGTACCTGTAGTTAGTACTACATCCACCCAGGTCTCTGTCACCAACACTACAGCTGTACCTGTAGTTAGTACTACATCCACCCAGGTCTCTGTCACCAACACTACAGCTGTACCTGTAGTTAGTACTACATCCACCCAGGTCTCTGTCACCAACACTACAGCTGTACCTGTAGTTAGTATTACGTCCACCAGAGGGACACCTTTGACTTTGTATCTAAGGATCTGCGTGATGCTTTCTCTCCTCCTGTGGAATAGACTAGAGCTATAGAGTTGTGTAATAGTTCCTTGTAGGTAGATGTCATGTGGAACAGTGGAATCAGTGCAATGAGTTTTGTCATTAGTTGTAACCGGTATGTATATGTTATGATATACTAAATTACACTTTGGTAATATGAACTTTTTGTCATAAAACATGTGAAGACTTTTTCTTTCTTTTTTTCTCTTAAATCTGTCAATCTGAAACTATGGAGATATCATCAGAACTTCGGCTTTTTCATTCTGAGTATCTCTCCACAGTCAGCATAGATAGAACAAAGACCCTATATGGTACAGATCTAGAATCAGGGTTCCCTCCCCAAATCCTAACTTTAAGCATTTGTGGTGAAATTCAAAACAGACCAAAGATCAGTGTCTTGTGGCTACTTCCCCTTGCACCACCAGTCACAGAGTGCAAGACATAATTGTCTCTCCAGTTGAAGGCTGGGGGTGCTTAAAACTTAGGATATATTTGTAGGGCATATGTGATTTATCCAAAATTGGGACCCTGTGAATTCACACATATAGCATGATATAGAGTCATATCATGTAGTATATTATCACTTCAGTTGAATCATATGTTTAAAACTGATGAACACAGTGGTAAACAAACATGTTCAGATTAGGAACTAAGGCTGGTGCAAGTCACGTGGGGACCAGTTTCCCCTTCACAGTTGAAAGTTAAAACAATAGTGTCACTACAGTAAATCACACATACGCAGGACAGTGCAGGGAGAAGACACAGCTGCAGACGTAGATTAGAGCTGAGGTTAGAAGTAGAAGTTACTGTATTTGAGCACAAGTGTGTTAAGATGTCAGAGGGAGTCTATGAAAATTCAAATGGATTTAAAGACGATGAGCCTGATGCAATGAAGAACACAGACATTGATGGTCAATTATATGCCAACGTAAGAGACTTCAAACCCAGACCAAGAGATGGAGTTGTTGCTTCAGGTAAGATTACACACACACACACACACACACACACACACACACACACACACACACACACACACACACACACACACACACACACACACACACACACACACACACACACACGAAACAGGTGAGATTACCCTGTAGTACTCTAGCTTTATTTGTCCCAATCCTGGATGATACAGTAAAACACATTACCAAAGATCTTTAATCATTTGTGATTCAGTACATGTTCAGTGGTGGAAGAGACCCTCTGGAGTTGCTGCAGTGTGTCTGGGGCTGCTGTGTGTTCTCCTATTGGCTGGGATCATAGGCCTGGCTGTCTACTGTAAGTTTAGTATGTTTTTACTGAGACTTAAGTAGCCTACTTAATTATACTTAATCATCAATGGTGTGGTAATTACATTTTTGATTAACTCTTCCTTTTTACAGATGGAGTCAGTAGTCATCGTGACTCAACAGAGCGAGACCTGCTACAGGCCAGTTACAGCCTTCTGACTAAAGAGAGAGACCAGCTGCAGACCAGTTACAACAACATGACTGAAGAAAAATACCACCTACAGACCAGTTACAACAGCATGACTGAAGAGAGAGACCAGCTACAGACCAGTTACAGCCTTCTGACTAACAAGAGAGACCAGCTGCAGACCAGTTACAACAAAATTACTGAAGAAAAAGACCAGCTACAGACCAGTTACAACAACCTGACTGAAGAGAGAGACCAGCTAATCAAATCAAATCAAATTTTATTGAGGGTTAGGTTATCTGGTGAGTGGAATTCATTCATTTCATTTAGTACATAGAATACTTTTGAATGCATGTTGTTCTGTTGTGTTTATCTCAGAGGAACCCTGTCTAGCTGAATGGTGGAAGTTTGGCACCAGCTGTTATTATGTCTCCTCCACGATGAACACAGCTGGGGCCGGTCAGAAGGAGTGCAGAACAATGGGAGGAGAGTTTGTTGTTATAAACAGCAGAGAAGAACAGGTAATAGATAATACATTATTAATACTTCAATGCAACTGTCTCTTTATTATCAACTACTTCTCTGATTAGTATTCAACATGTATAACCAACTGCATCGCAAATGTTCATGTCACTGTCAATTTATAAATTACCAATTCCTGTCAGAAACAAAAGTTTGCATGAGATTATATATACTCAGCAAAAAAAGAAACGTCCTCTCACTGTCAACTGCGTTTATTTTCAGCAAACTTAACATGTGTAAATATTTACAGTATATCACAAAAGTGAGTACACCCCTCACACAAAATATTGACACTTTGGGCCCAATTTGGACATTTTCATTTAGGGGTGTACTCACTTTTGTTGCCAGCTTTTTAGACATTAATGGCTGTGTGTTGAGTTGTTTTGAGGGGACAGCAAATTTACACTGTTATACAAGCTGTACACTCACTACTTTACATTGTAGCAAAGTGTAATTTCTTCAGTGTTGTCACATGAAAAGATATACTCAAATATTTACAAAAATGTGAGGGGTGTACTCACTTTTGTGATATACTGTATATGAACATAACAAGATTCAACAACTGAGACATAAACTGTACAAGTTCGACAGGCATGTGACTAACATAAATTGAATAATGTGTCCTTGAAGAAAGCGGGGGTCAAAATCAAAAGTGACTGTCAGGATTTGGTGTGGCCCCCAGCTGCATTAAGTACTGCAGTGCATCTCCTCCTCATGGACTGCACCAGATTTGCCAGTTCTTGCTGTGAGATGTTACCCCACTCCTCCACCAAGGCACTTTTAAGTTCCCGGACATTTCTGGGGGGAATGGCCCTAGCCCTCACCCTTCGATCCAACAGGTCCCAGATGTGCTCAATGGGATTGAGATCTGGGCTCTTTGCTGGCCATGGCAGAACACTGACATTCCTGTCTTGCAGGAAATCATGCACAGAACGAGCAATATGGCTGGTGGCATTGTCATGCTAGAGGGTCATGTAAGGATGAGCTTGCAGGAAGGGTACCACATGAGGGAGGAGGGTGTCTTGTCTATAACACACAGCGTTGAGATTGCTTGCAATGACAACAAGCTCAGTCTGATGATGCTGTGACACACCTCCCCAGACCATGACGGACCCTCCACCTCCAAATCGATCCCGCTCCAGAGTACAGGCCTCGGTGTAACGCTCATTGCTTCAACGATAAACGCAAATCTGACCATCACCCCTGGTGAGACAAAACTGCGACTCGTCAGTGAAGAGCAACTTATGCCAGTCTTGTCTGGTCCAGTGACGGTGGGTTTGTGCCCAATGGCTACGTTGTTGCCGGTGATGTCTTGTGAGGACCTGCCTTACAACAGACCTACAAGCCCTCAGTCCAGCCTCTCTCAGCCTATTGCAGACAATCTGAGCACTGATGGAGGGATTGTGCGTTCCTGGTGTAACTTGGGCAGTTGTACCTATCCCACAGGTGTAATGTTCGGCTGTACCAATCCTGTGCAGGTGTTGTTACACGTGGTCTGCCACTGCGAGGACGATCAGCTGTCCATCCTGTCTCCCTGTAGCGCTGTCTTAGGCGTCTCACAGTACGGACATGGCAATTTATTGCTCTGGCCACATCTGCAGTCCTCATGCCTCCTTGCAGCATGCCTAAGGCACGTTCACGCCGATGAGCAGGGACCCTGGGCATCTTTCTTTTGGTGTTTTTCAGAGTAAGTAGAAAGGCCTCTTCAGTGTCCTAAGTTTTCATAACTGTGACCTTAATTGCCTACCGTCTGTAAGCTGTTAGTGTCTTAACAACCGTTCCACAGGTGCATGTTCATTAATTGTTTATGGTTCATTGAACAAGCATGGGAAACATTGTTAAAACCCTTTACAATGAGGATCTGTGAAGTTATTTGAATTTTTACGAATTATCTTTGAAAGATAGGGTCCTGAAAAAGGGACGTTTTTTTTTTTTTGCTGAGTTGATATACCCATACTATTATATATTATAATACTACTATTATTATATATATATTATAATACTACTACTATTTTACTCTGACTAACCGTAATACTACGGTTATACTACTACTACTACTATACAATTACTACTACTGCTACTACTATACTATTAATGCTATACTATTATTACAACGATACTACTACGACTTGTACTTCTGCTACTATACTAATACTACTATTATACTAGTATTATGATACTACTATTATACTACTACTACAACTATTATACTACTACTACTATATTAGTACTATTCCTACTACTACTATTCTACTATTACTGTACTACTACTACTACTACTACTACACTACTAGTATGCTACTACTATTATACTACTACAATCATACGACTACTACTATACTACTAGTATGCTACTACTATTATACTACTACTATCATACTACTACTACTACTATTCTACTAGCGTGGAACCCCGTATTATCGGCATATTCATCAGCATTTAAGAAATATATTACCTTCAACTGTGTTGTCCTGTGATCAAGCCATCAATATTTGTGATTATTGGTGTCGTAAAAAATATTAGCTAACGGGTTAGCAATTAGCTTGTTTAACATTTCAGTGGAAATACTAAGCGGTTTTTCAAAAAAATATGTCCCGTATGTCCTCTTGATAAGTGTGTAAATCAGACAACTTTCTTGTCCTGCTAAGCATTCAAAACGTAATGAGTACTTTTGGCTATTAGGGAAAATGTATGGAGTAAATAGTATATATCTTTAGGAATGTAGTGAAGTAAAAGTACTATTATACTACTACTATTATACTACTACTATTATAATAATACTATTATACTGCTACTATTATACTACTACTATTATAATAATACTATTATACTACTACTACTACTATTATACTACTACTATTATAATAATACTATTATACTGCTACAATTATACTACTACTATTATAATAATACTATTATACTACTACTACTACTATTATAATAATACTATTATAATAATACTATTATACTACTACTACTACTATTATAATAATACTATTATAATAATACTATTATACTGCTACTATTATACTACTACTATTATAATAATACTATTATACTACTACTACTACTATTATACTACTACTATTATAATAATACTATTATACTGCTACTATTATACTACTACTATTATAATAATACTATTATACTACTACTACTACTATTATACTACTACTATTATAATAATACTATTATACTACTACTATTATAATAATACTATTATACTACTACTACTATTATACTACTACTATTATGTATGTCTCTGAAATGGAGAATAAATAATGGCCAATTTTTTTTCTGCCAAAATAATATTATAGATATTCATTAACGGATTTAAGAAGAATGTCTGGATTGGTATTTATAAAAAAGACGGAATCTGGCAGTGGGTTGACAGCACACCATTTACAACTACGTGAGTGACTGACAGTTCTGAGATACTTTTATAATCTGTTTCTCTGTTGTTGTAAACGTCATTTTTAAATCTCATCCCAGTCAGCTCTCTCTCTCTCTCTCTCTCTCTCTCTCTCTCTGTCTCTCTCTCTCTCTCTCTCGCTCTCTCTCTCTCTCTCTCTCTCTGTCTCTCGCTCTCTCTCTCTCTCTCTCTCTCTCTCTCTCTCTCTCTCTCTCTGTCTCTCTCTCTCTCTTTCTCTCTCTCTCTCTCTCTCTCTCTCTCTCTCTATCTTTCTCTCTCTCTCTCTCTCTCTCTCTCTCTCTGTCTCTCTCTCTCTCTCTCTGTCTCTCTCTCTCTCTCTCTCTCTCTCTCTCTGTCTCTCTCTCTCTCTCTCTCTCTCTCTCTCTCTCTCTGTCTCTGTCTCTGTCTCTCTCTCTCTCTCTCTCTCTCTCTCTCTCTCTCTCTCTCTCTCTCTCTAATGGTAGCAATTAATCCTGGTGTGTGGTTTATAGGTATTGGATGGAAGGGGAACCTAATAACATCAATGACAAGGGGGTTTGTGTTGAGATCTCACAGACAGCAACAGACCCATTGAAGAGTTGGAGGGACGGACCATGTGTTCCAAAACACTGGGTCTGTGAGAAACCAATCACAACATAATTATTGGTTATCCCTGTGATAGGTTTAAGATGCTTTTGTCTCTCTCTTTCTCTCTTTCTAGTTGTTTACTGGTGATGTCCAGTAGTTATCATGTTGATAATCATGCTGAATGGTTAAGTGATGATGTCTAGTAGTTATCATGTTGATAGTCATACTGAATGGTTAAGTGATGATGTCTAGTAGTTATCATGTTGATGGTCATGATGAATGGTTAAGTGATAATGTCTAGTAGTTATCATGTTAATAGTCATGCTGAATGGTTAAGTGATGATGTCTACTAGTTATCATGTTGATAGTCATGATGAATGGTTAAGTGATGATGTCTAGTAGTTATCATGTTGATGGTCATGCTGAATGGTTAAGTGATGATGTCTAGTAGTTATCTTGTTGATAGTCATGATGAATGGTTAAGTGATGATGTCTAGTAGTTATCATGTTGATGGTTGAATACAGTGCTGAATGGTTAAGTGATGATGTCTAGTAGTTATCATGTTGATGGTCATGCTGAATGGTTAAGTGATGATGTCTAGTAGTTATCATGTTGATAGTCATGATGAATGGTTAAGTGATGATGTCTAGTAGTTATCATGTTGATGGTCATGATGAATGGTTAAGTGATGATGTCTAGTAGTTATCATGTTGATGGTCATACTGAATGGTTAAGTGATGATGTCTAGTAGTTATCATGTTGATGGTCATACTGAATGGTTAAGTGATGATGTCTAGTAGTTATCATGTTGATGGTCATGCTGAATGGTTAAGTGATGATGTCTAGTAGTTATCATGTTGATGGTCATACTGAATGGTTAAGTGATGATGTCTAGTAGTTATCATGTTGATGGTCATACTGAATGGTTAAGTGATGATGTCTAGTAGTTATCATGTTGATGGTCATACTGAATGGTTAAGTGATGATGTCTAGTAGTTATCATGTTGATGGTCATACTGAATGGTTAAGTGATGATGTCTAGTAGTTATCATGTTGATGGTCATGCTGAATGGTTAAGTGATGATGTCTAGTAGTTATCATGTTGATGGTCATGGTGAATGGTTAAGTGATGATGTCTAGTAGTTATCATGTTGATAGTCATGCTGAATGGTTAAGTGATGATGTCCAGTAGTTATCATGTTGATGGTCATACTGAATGGTTAAGTGATGATGTCTAGTGGTTATCATGTTGATGGTCATACTGAATGGTTAAGTGATGATGTTTAGTAGTTATCATGTTGATGGTCATACTGAATGGTTAAGTGATGATGTCTAATAGTTATCATGTTGATGGTCATACTGAATGGTTAAGTGAGGATGTCTAGTAGTTATCATGTTGATGGTCATACTGAATGGTTAAGTGATGATGTCTAGTAGTTATCATGTTGATGGTCATGCTGAATGGTTAAGTGATTATGTCTAGTAGTTATCATGTTGATGGTCATGCTGAATGGTTAAGTGATGATGTCTAGTAGTTATCATGTTGATGGTCATGATGAATGGTTAAGTGATGTTGTCTAGTAGTTATCATGTTGATGGTCATGCTGAATGGTTAAGTGATGATGTCTAGTAGTTATCATGTTGATGGTCATGATGAATGGTTAAGTGATGATGTCTAGTAGTTATCATGTTGATGGTCATGCTGAATGGTTAAGTGATGATGTCCAGTAGTTATCATGTTGATGGTCATACTGAATGGTTAAGTGATGATGTCTAGTAGTTATCATGTTGATGGTCATACTGAATGGTTAAGTGATGATGTCTAGTAGTTATCATGTTGATGGTCATACTGAATGGTTAAGTGATGATGTCTAGTAGTTATCATGTTGATGGTCATACTGAATGGTTAAGTGATGATGTCTAGTAGTTATCATGTTGATGGTCATACTGAATGGTTAAGTGATGATGTCTAGTAGTTTTCATGTTGATGGTCATACTGAATGGTTAAGTGATGATGTCTAGTAGTTATCATGTTGATGGTTGGAAACTGAATGGTTAAGTGATAATTCCACCTAGTAGATAAAGTGAGAGATCCACTCACCATCGAGGTAAAATAGTGGTATTATAGATATGTCAATGGCTCTTTCTCAGTGAGTCCTTCCTTTATTCTTCCTCTGCTCCTCAAAACACTTTGGATAATATGGTCCAAGAGGAGTGACCTTGGACCTTCTCCTCTAATAAGGTTGAAAGGAGGAGAGGAGATAGGAGGAGAGGAATCTAGGAAAGACTCATTGATATAGAGCCTAAGTGTCAGATAGACATAGAGGGGGAAGAAGAAAAGTAAGAGAATAAAAACAAAAAAACAAAAACATTGAATTGTTTTAGATTTAGAGGATCGTATGTAGACATTCAATCTGTAAAATGCTTGTATTAATAGTTGGTTTTAGTATGTAAGTCTCTCTGGACGAGGGCTTCAGCTAATTGACAAAAATGTAACATTTTATGTAATTTGCCATAGGCTTATCCTTTTTTTTTTGCATATTACATTATTAGCATAAATGGCTTTAATGTTAACAACAAAGTAAAGTAATAAACAATGTTCTTTAACCAGCTTCCTGATGGAATGTGATTGAATTGTTAAAACAGTGTCATTTACGGTTGGACACACACAGAAAGCAGAACAGTACTGAGAGGGCACACCCAAATGAATGCATGAGCACACACACAAGTCTGAAGTTCCCTTCTTACAACCTCTGAGAAAGATGCAAACATGGATTCAAAGGTCATAATAGTTCATAACGGAGGAAACCATCTTGTCCATGAGAGTCTCAGCTTTCAATAGAGTGGTTCTAATAGTTTATAATGGAGGAAACTATCGTGTTCTTTAGAGAGTCTCAGCTTTCAATAGAGTGGTTATAACAGTTTATAATGGAGGAAACTATCGTGTTCTTTAGAGAGTCTCAGCTTTCAATAGAGTGGTTATAATTGTTTATAATGGAGGAAACTATCGTGTTCTTTAGAGAGTCTCAGCTTTCAATAGAGTGGTTATAATAGTTGTTATTTTGAGAAGGCCGGGTTATTTTTGGGGTGTCTCATGGTCTGACAAAGCTCTGCCACGTTTCACCGGAGATATGGAAGTGTGATATTGGCGGATGAGGTGGATTGAATCACACATCTCTAGTTTAAACGGACAGATTTTGCTGGGTATTTCTTAATTATGTTAATTCGATCAAGCTTCCTGCTTGAATGTGATTGGATCATTAAAACAGTGTGACCTGCAGTTGGACACACACACACACACACACACACACACACATACACACACACACACACACACACACACACACACACACACACACACACACACACACACACAACTTTAATATTGAAAGGTGATAATGACTCACAACCTTCACTTAACAAGAGACAAAGTGTAGGTTACCATGGGCAACACCAAGCACCAGTGGACCTGCCTGCTACATATCCACACACTCATCATGGTGTCTATCTGCTGTTGTGTCTCTTCCTGTAGGTTGCTGTCTGTTCAAACCACTGGTTAAGGTGTGAAGTTCTCCCTACACATGTAACACTGTAGGTTCTCAGACACAACAGACTGATAAACTAAAGCAGCTGTTTAACAGGATATACAACATAATATACTGTCTGTTGTACTGTGTAAAGTACCAAAGTATATTTTAAGGGGGTAATAAGAATGAGCCTTTATATGGAGCAGTCTGTTGAGATTTATGTTAATGTTGACAGGAAGAGGAGTGGACAGGATACTGTGAACTGGAGCATAGATAAAAAACCTCAAGCTGAGGAACTGGTAAGTACACCGTAGTCATAGAGACACACACATGGAAGTGTAAGCCTATAGTTATTATTCTTCCGATTGCCACACAAACAATTTAGCTTATGTTAATATGATGAGGTTGGCCGATGCCCCATGCTCCAAGGCTTCAAAAGTCAACTGAGTAAAATAAACTGTAACAAACAGATTATTAATATTCAAAAACAGAATACAGTGTGTCTTCCAAATGAAGGTACCTTACTTCACAAAGGAACATTGTTAAAATTACATACTTGTGGAAATGAATACATCAAACGCTAAGTACTACATCTCCTAAATTAAAGGTTGTTCCTGTAAGACTAGAGGTTAAATGTTCTGACATGTTCGAGGTTCTGTATTTTAGGATGTTTACTAACTGCTGAAACATTCATTATCATGTTCATAAAGTCCTATGTAACTCGCCACTGTGTGTTTCCAACCTAGTCTCAGAGCATTTCGTATTTTCCTGTATGTAAATCCGAGACACTCTATTTAGTATTACATGTTACCTTTCATATGGTATGTATCAATTTGTGGATACCCATCATTAATTTTGTATAATATGTTACGAATTACAATGTGTATGATATGTTAAGAATTACAATATGTCTGATATGTTACGAATTTGCTGAACTTACAAAATGTTGTGTATTTGCTAAAAATATGATATGGCATGAATTCTACTTACATTAACTAAATGGATAACATTTGCAAGGCTAAGGGTTAACTATAACTGGCCACTATATTTCCTGTTAATGTGTGAAGCTGTATCTTCAACAACAAGTCCCCCTCAACAGGAAGAGAGATGGGGTGAGAAAACACCACTTTCAATACAGCTATTCTTCCTCCATTTACAGTTGAAACAACAGAGATGCTTCATACTTTGGGATCATATGGGGCGAATCCTATCTTCCACTTAAGTCAAATTTAGACAGTGTTTTAACCCTGTAGGTACTGGTATTAACCATGGTATCTGACTGTTTTTAACCCTGTAGGTACTGGTATTAACCATGATATCTGACTGTTTTTAACCCTGTAGGTACTGGTATTAACCATGATATCTGACTGTTTTTAACCCTGTAGGTACTGGTATTAACCATGATATCTGACTGTTATTAACCCTGTAGGTACTGGTATTAACCATGATATCTGACTGTTTTTAACCCTGTAGGTACTGGTATTAACCATGATATCTGACTGTTATTAACCCTGTAGGTACTGGTATTAACCATGATATCTGACTGTTGTTAACCCTGTAGGTACTGGTATTAACCATGATATCTGACTGTTTTTAACCCTGTAGGTACTGGTATTAACCATGATATCTGACTGTCGTTCACCCTGTAGGCACTGGTATTAACCATGATATCTGACTGTTTTTAACCCTGTAGGTACTGGTATTAACCATGATATCTGACTGTTATTAACCCTGTAGGTACTGGTATTAACCATTATATCTGACTGTTTTTAACCCTGTAGGTACTGGTATTAACCATGATATCTGACTGTTTTAACCCTGTAGGTACTGGTATTAACCATGATATCTGACTGTTGTTAACCCTGTAGGTACTGGTATTAACCATGGTATCTGACTGTTTTTAACCCTGTAGGTACTGGTATTAACCATGATATCTGACTGTTTTTAATCCTGTAGGTACTGGTATTAACCATGGTATCTGACTGTTTTTAACCCTGTAGGTACTGGTATTAACCATGATATCTGAATGTTTTTAACCCTGTAGGTACTGGTATTAACCATGGTATCTGACTGTTGTTAACCCTGTAGGTACTGGTATTAACCATTATATCTGACTGTTTTTAACCTTGTAGGTACTGGTATTAACCATGGTATCTGACTGTTGTTAACCCTGTAGGTACTGGTATTAACCATTATATCTGACTGTTTTTAACCCTGTAGGTACTGGTATTAACCATGATATCTGACTGTTTTTAACCCTGTAGGTACTGGTATTAACCATGATATCTGACTGTTTTAACCCTGTAGGTACTGGTATTAACCATGATATCTGACTGTTGTTAACCCTGTAGGTACTGGTATTAACCATGATATCTGACTGTTTTTAACCCTGTAGGTACTGGTATTAACCATGATATCTGACTGTCGTTCACCCTGTAGGCACTGGTATTAACCAAGATATCTGACTGTTTTTAACCCTGTAGGTACTGGTATTAACCGTGATATCTAACTGTTGTTCACCCTGTAGGCACTGGTATTAACCATGATATCTGACCGTTTTTAACCCTGTAGGTACTGGTATTAACCATGATATCTGACTGTTATTAACCCTGTATGTACTGGTATTAACCATGATATCTGACTGTTGTTAACCCTGCAGGTGCTGGTATTAACCATGATATCTGACTGTTTTTAACCCTGTAGGTACTGATATTAACCATGATATCTGACTGTTGTTAACCCTGTAGGTACTGGTATTAACCATGATATCTGACTGTTTTTAACCCTGTAGGTACTGGTATTAACCATGATATCTGACTGTTTTTAACCCTGTAGGTACTGGTATTAACCATGATATCTGATTGTTTTTAACCCTGTAGGTACTGGTATTAACCATGATATCTGACTGTTTTTAACCCTGTAGGTACTGATATTAACCATGATATCTGACTGTTGTTAACCCTGTAGGTACTTGTATTAACCATGATATCTGACTGTTTTTAACCCTGTAGGTACTGGTATTAACCATGATATCTGACTGTGGTTAACCCTGTAGGTACTGGTATTAACCATGATATCTGACTGTTGTTAACCCTGTAAGTACTGGTATTAACTGTGATAGCGGACTGTTTTTCACCCTGTAGGTACTGGTATTAACCATGATATCTGACTGTTTTTAACCCTGAGATTGTTTCAGTGGTTAATGTTAAACCATTTTCTGCAGAAAAATATAAATCATGCCATGTCTCTACATGGTCACCTTCCCCAATGTATATCTCAACACAGTCCTCCTGTCCAGGGAACAGTGATGTTAGACAGAACACTATCATACCAGGAAGATATAAGATACAGGAACAGAGTCAAAGGCGGCCCTCTGGTGGACGTAATACTAACTACAGGTACATCTATAGTGTTGGTGACAGAGACCTGGGTGGATGTTGTACTAACTACAGGTACAGCTGTACTGTTGGTGACAGAGTCCTGTGTGGATGTAGTACTAACTACAGGTACAGCTGTAGTGTTGGTGACAGAGACCTGGGTGGATGTAGTACTAACTACAGGTACAGCTGTAGTGTTGGTGACAGAGACCTGGGTGGATGTAGTACTAACTACAGGTACAGCTGTAGTGTTGGTGACAGAGACCTGGGTGGATGTAGTACTAACTACATGTACAGCTGTAGTGTTGGTGACAGAGACCTGTGTGGATGTAGTACTAACTACAGGTACAGCTGTAGTGTTGGTGACAGAGACCTGGGTGGATGTAGTACTAACTACAGGTACAGCTGTAGTGTTGGTGACAGAGACCTGGGTGGATGTAGTACTAACTACAGGTACAGCTGTAGTGTTGGTGACAGAGACCTGGGTGGATGTAGTACTAACTACAGGTACAGCTGTAGTGTTGGTGACAGAGACCTGGGTGGATGTAGTACTAACTACAGGTACAGCTGTAGTGTTGGTGACAGAGACCTGTGTGGATGTAGTACTAACTACAGGTACAGCTGTAGTGTTGGTGACAGAGACCTGGGTGGATGTAGTACTAACTACAGGTACAGCTGTAGTGTTGGTGACAGAGACCTGGGTGGATGTAGTACTAACTACAGGTACAGCTGTAGTGTTGGTGACAGAGACCTGGGTGGATGTAGTACTAACTACAGGTACAGCTGTAGTGTTGGTGACAGAGATCTGGGTGGATGTAGTACCTGGGCTGCAGAGTTCCCAACCACCCCCACCGAGTCCTTCACTGAGCCCAGACACACACCCACGTTGCCTGCCCTGTCCACTACCACAGCTCTACCTTCTTTGAACAACAGTTGGCGCTGTAGGCTACCCGGGTCACGTTCTTGTCCCTGGGGCCCACCGCCGTAGATGTTTTGAGGGTCTCATTGCCCTGGCATATTGTGACTTGGTCGATGCCCTTCCCGTTGCTACCATCGGTGAGGTTGGCAGATGCTGCCAGTAAGAGGCACTACAGTCATCCGGGCAGTTGGACTAGACATTGATGACCCCGCACTGGGGGGGAGACAGTGGAAGAGGGAGTGAGTGAGTAAGAGAGTGAGAGAGTGAGAGAAAGAGAAGAGCATAGTCAGACATCAGAGGTACTGGTGGTAGTGGTGGTAGGGGTGGTGGTTGTGGTAGTTGTGGTAGTGGTGGTAGTGGTAGTGGTGGTGGTGGTGGTGGTAGTGGTGGTGGTGGTGGTTGTGGTAGTGGTGGTAGTGGTGGTTGTGTTGTTTGTGGTAGTGGTAGTTGTGGTAGTGGTGGTAGTGGTGGTTGTGGTGGTTGTGGTAGTGGTAGTGGTGGTAGTGGTGGTTGTGGTGGTACTGGTGGTGGTAGTGGTGGTTGTCGTGGTTGTGGTAGGGGTAGTTGTGGTAGTGGTGGTACTGGTGGTGGTAGTGGTGGTATTAGTGGTGGTGGTTGTGGTGGTATTAGTGGTGGTGGTTGTGGTGGTAGCGGTAGCACCATCTCTGACCAGTAGAGCAGGTATCTTACACAAACCAAGTCCTTTCAAATCAGTGACCAGAGAGACGATATGTGGAAAGGAGGCCTTTAAAAAAAAATTGGGATCATAAACTTTAAAAAGGAAGGAGGACCAAGGCACTCTTCATATACAGTGGGGCAAAAAAGTATTTAGTCAGCCACCAATTGTGCAAGTTCTCCCACTTAAAAAGATGAGAGGCCTGTAATTGTCATCATAGGTACACTCGAACTATGACAGACAAAATGAGAAAAAAAAATCCAGAAAATCACATTGTAGGATTTTTAATTAATTTATTTGCAAAATATGGTTGAAAATAAGAATTTGGTCACCTACAAACAAGCAAGATTTCTGGCTCTCACAGACCTGTAACGTCTTCTTTAAAAGGCTCATCTGTCCTCCACTCGTTACCTGTATTAATGGCACCTGTTTGAACTTATCATCAGTATAAAATACACCTGTCCACAACCTCTCCACACTCCAAACTCCACTATGGCCAAGACCAAAGAGCTGTCAAAGGACACCAGAAACAACATTGTAGACCTGCACCAGGCTGGGAAGGCTGAATCTGCAATAGGTAAGCAGCTTGGTTTGAAGAAATCAACTGTGGGAGCAATTATTAGGAAATGGAAGACATACAAGACCACTGATAATCTCCCTCGATCTGGGGATCCACGCAATCTCTATGCAATCTCCCCCCTTGGGGTCAAAATTATCACAAGAACGGTGAGCAAAAATCCCAGAACCACACGGGGGGACCTAGTGAATGACCTGCAGACAGCTGGGACCAAAGTAACAAAGCCTACCATCAGTAACACACTACTTCGCCAGGGACTCAAATCCTGCAGTGCCAGACGTGTCCCCCTGCTTAAGCCAGTACATGTCCAGGCCCGTCTGAAGTTTGCTAGAGAGCATTTGGATGATCCAGAAGAAGATTGGGAGAATGTCATATGGTCAGATGAAACCATAATATAACTTTTTGGTAAAAACTCAACTCGTCGTGTTTGGAGGACAAAGAATGCTGAGTTGCATCCAAAGAACACCATACCTACTGTGAAGCATGGGGGTGGAAACATCATGCTTTGGGGCTGTTTTTCTGCAAAGGGACCAGGACGACTGATCCGTGTAAAGGAAAGAATGAATGGGGCCATGTATCGTGAGATTTTGAGTCAAACTCTTTCCATCAGCAAAAAATCAGCATGGGCATTGAAGATGAAACGAGGCTGGGTCTTTCACATTGACAATGATCCCAAACACACCGCCCGGGCAATGAAGGAGTGGCTTCGTAAGAAGCATTTCAAGGTCCTGGAGTGGCCTAGCCAGTCTCCAGATCTCAACCCCATAGAAAATCTTTGGAGAGAGTTGAAAGTCTGTGTGCCCAGCAACAGCCCAAAACATCACTGCTCTAGAGTAGATCTGCATGGAGGAATGGGCCAAAATACCAGCAACAGTGTGTGAAAACCTTGTGAAGACTTACAGAAAACGTTTGACCTCTGTCATTGCCAACAAAGGGTATATAACAAAGTATTGAGATAAACTTTTGTTATTGACCAAATACTTATTTTCCACTATAATTTGGAAATAAATTCATTAAAAATCCTACAATGTGATTTTCTGGATTTTTTTTCTAATTTTGTCTGTCATAGTTGAAGTGTACCTATGATGGAAATTACAGGCCTCTCTCATCTTTTTAAGTGGGATAACTTGCACAATTGGTGGCTGAC